>NW_006767443.1:0-8845 GCF_000264995.1 Punctularia strigosozonata HHB-11173 SS5 | reverse complement strand
ACAGAATAATAGGGTGGTACCCNGTTCTTTTTAAGGGTGCAACGCTCTTCTGAATTTGAAATTAGTAGTAGTATATAAGGAGGCTGCCCCTCTTGTCCAACTGTATGAACCTGACCCCCCACTGAATCACAGACCTCTCAGCAGTCACAAAGCAGTGTGATTCTTGAGAACTAAGTGTATATCTGACTGAAGTACCTAAGAGTGAGGCTGAAATAGTTGAGGATTGGAACCTCGTTATTCTCACCTACTTTGACTGTATCAAGCCGGACCTACACTACCCCAAAACAACTCCAGTAACAACTCATTTGACCTGAATCTATAGCCCCTTCAAACTTGCACTGCGGACAGTGTCGACACTATCTTTACCCTGATAGCGTCACTCTTTCTGCTCTGACATCTGGAGCCCACCGCGAGGGGGCATATTCGTCTCAAATAGTTCATCCTGGACGTTGACGCCCTACCCCCAACCATTGCCTCTCACCTTACCACTCTCAGAGAACCTCAGATAATGACATACGGCGAAGATCCCTTTTCTTCATCGGAGTCGGAGTCTACATGCTCTATCTCGGGCTCTCAGCCTGGGAGTCCAGCCCCACAAGAGACAATTCTTCCATCGAACGATACAGACAACTCTACCGACATCCCTCCCTCAACTCTCCCTCCTCATCATCCCCTCTTCCCTACCAACCCCTTCGTCACAGCACAGCGCAATATGGCAATGCTAACTACCCTGTCTGTGTTGGACATGCCTCCACCAAATACCAAGTATGCACCGCGCAAGTTCAAGGGAGCATCACATAGGATATTGGAGTTCATAACCACCTATGAGAAGCTTCTGCGGCGGAACAATGTCACGTCGGATAAGGAGCGATGTGAAGCAATACTTCCATACTGCTCCCATGTAGTACAGGAAGTCATTGAAGGCATGCAGGACTATGTCCAACCCAACTGGGAAGGACTGCGAGCAACCCTACTGCGATTCTACAATGCAGATCAGAGGAACCTGCGATTCACTGAGCAAGATCTGCAAGACTTTGTGAGAAAGCAACGGAGGAAACGGATCTCTAATATCTTTGTATTCAGGCGATATCTCTGCCGGTTCACACGGGTTGGCGGATGGTTGCTTGGAAGGAAAAAGATATCTGAAGAAACCTATAATCATGCTTTCTGGAAGGGACTGCCTAAGTCACTTCGGTCAAGCATTGAAGAACGGTTACTCAGCCAAAATCCAGATCTGGACCTTGCATCACCATTCTCAGTCAAAGATGTTGATGCAGCAGCAGAATATCTCCTGCGACAGGATCGGTTTGACGTCGACGACACAGACGATGATAGCTCAGGAACAGAGCGTCGGTGAAGACTGAAACATGAGTACCTGTCTGCAGGCAGTTCTTCAGATTCTGACTCACAGGCTGAGGAAAGCTCAGACGAGGACATAAGAGCAAAGAAGTATTGGCGGAACAAGAATAGGACCAAGAAGAAGGAGAAGTCTAAAGGTAAGGCAGTGCGGTTCGAGGACGACAGCAATGAAGCCAAGGCCTCAAAAGACATGCAAACAGCCACCGCTGCAAGCAAGGGTTCTAACAGCAAGAAATCATCACCAGAGCCTGTGGCGGAGGTTATAAGGCAAATGCAGAATATGTCCCTCGACAGCAAGGAATATGCAGTACGGTATTACCAGGCAATCAAGGCGGACGCAGATGCCAAACTTGTGCTTGCCGCACCAATATTGCGCATCCCACCAGCTCGAGCACCACAACAGGCATACCCTCTGCCGCCACCTCAAATACCTGTCAGTGCATCCGCTTACCAGGCACAGGCAACACCAATGATGGCCAGGCCCAGTGGATGCTTTGGGTGCGATGACCCTGGACATAGAATCCGAGAATGTCCTGCAATCAATAAACTGCTCGATGATAAGGTCATTATGCGCGGGGTCGACGGTCGCTTTGCAATGGCTGACGGCTCGCGGATACCCTGGCGTACCGGTGAAAGCTTAGTCAAAGCAATTGAGCATGCAACACCAGCGCAGGTGCACTTTGTCTCGGCCAGCGCACATGCAAGTTCAAGCGATGAAGAAGAGGAGCGCCCAGTGTTTGCTCTCACTCGCAGTCAAGGTCCTGCAGGAAAAGTGCGCGAAGGACGATTCGCAACAGTCTTTCCCAAAGGGACATCAGAGATGCGCCAGTCGAAGGGCAAAGAACCAGAACGAAGTTCACCAATAGCGTCTTCGTCCAGTCAGACTCTGGATAGCTTACGTCAGACTCCTATTGATGTTCATCCAAATCGGCGCGATCCCGATGATGATGAAATTATGGCAGATGGCGAAATACGAGAATCAAAAGTACGGGAAGGACACTCAGAACTTAGAATGCGCAAGGCAGCAGTGGTCGACCCTGAAGTACAAGCAAAACGAGACAAGTACATTGCAGAAATTCTTGGGGCATCTGTACAAATCCCTGTCGGTGTCCTGATGGAGTTTTCACCCGAGCTAAAGAAAGGAGTTATTCAGCACTTAAAGCCTCCTAAGAAACCTGACGCAAAGATAATTGATCTAACGGTGGACTCACCAAGACCAGTAAATGCTGTTGCCGGGTCCTCATTTCTGACTAGAACCGATACCGATCATCCTCACCTTCGGTGAGTCAGACGCCCAGGACACACGTCAACGACTCTAATGCAAGCCCAGCAAGCACGGGGGTACTCGAACGGGTCCCACAACCAGGCGCGCCAGAGTCGGGCATCGTTTTGACCGCCGCCACCAACGACGACAATGACGGTACCGATGTCCCGATCGGCATCGTCTCGCCTAGCCTCGGCCACGAAAACCGCCCAGGGACCGCATCCGTAGGGCCAAGATCGCCCACGACGTCCAACTCCGCCGTCGCGTTGTCTCCACCTCTGCTCTGGCAGCCGCGGAGAGTCTCGACACCCCCGCACTCCTTGCACTTACGACCCGCATACCACCGAGTCCCCACTGCGCACGCCAACAGCCCAGGGCTGGGCTCAGCAAGCCCGAACAAGCCCGAGCAAGCCCCGCAACCGGGCGTGCCAGTATCAACCGCCGCCTCGACCACCGCCGATGACAACACCGCACACAAAGATGATGATGCCGATATCGTCTCGGTCGCTCTCGACTTCAACAGCGGTGCGCACCGCACGGCATCTGCAGAGCCGACATCGGCCGCGTTGCTCATCACTGACTCCACCACCGCGTCGTCACCTCCCCCGCCTTGGCCACCCCGCCGCTCCTCGACTCCCACTCCCCTTCCCTTGCTCTCACCGTCCTTGGAGCACCAAAACATCGGCATACTCCCTGCAAGATCAATCTCGGGCTCAACAAACGCGGAGCTGCTCAAATGAGCGCTGCAACCAGCTGTGCCAGCGCCGGGCACCAACTCGACCACCGGTAATGACGACACCGCGCACAACGACGATGACGCCGATATCGGTGTCGTCTCGTCTGCGCTCGGCCACGAAGACCGTCCGAGCCGCACCGTGTCCGTAGGGCTGACATTGCCCGCACCATCCAACTCCCCTACCGCGCCGTCGTCATCGCCGCTGTGGCAACCGCGGCACCTCCCCGCTCCACCACCCCCTCCGCTTCTACGAGAGGCAGGGAACCGAGCCCTTGCTGCGCACACCGCGAGCTCAGGCTCGGGCTTGGCGAGCCTGAGCAGGGCGAAACAAGAACCAGAACCCGCCGCGCCAGAACCAGGCTCCGGCTCGACAACCGAATACGACACCACTGCGCACAACAACGATGGTACCGAGGTCAGAATCGGTATCGTCTCGGCTGTGCTCGACCACAAAAACCGCCCGCTCTGTGTGACGGAAGGTACAACGATGTCGATGGCCTCGGATATTGCTGCTGAACCATTGTCTCACTTGCCAGGGGAGCGACACGACTCTCGACCCCCGTCGTCGCCATCACACTCGGAGCATCAAAACGCCGGTGACAACTCACCTCGCGAGCTTACCATAGCATGTGGCTACTCGACGCCGAACTGGGCATCCATTCTTCAAGATCAGCTTCCGCTTCTGCTTCCACTCGTCCCTGAAGCCGCTACCCTGAATCGCGAGAACCCAGCAGCCGGACGCGTGCAAATGCGTGGCAACTCGACTCTATCGCAAGATCCGGTACCTCGCCGAATGCCCCCCATGTCAGTGCTTGTCCCCGATCGACGGCCCCGTCTTCCATTCCCGCTTGTAGACACCACCAGACCCACGAGCTCCAGCTATCAAAGTATCCCGAGGAGAGCTTCTCGATCACCCTCACCACCACGCGAAGGTCATCAAGAGTTCCCCTTCTCGCCGACGCGAAGCTCTTCCCGCTCTTCAAATTCCCCAATTTGGTTTGACTTTGACCCTAGCGGAGCACGCGCGGACATCGAAACAAGGTACAATCCGTCACCTGAAGCAAGAAATGGAACCCCCCCGTTGACATCGAATACAGAAACTAGGTATAGCACAGAAGCGGCTACCGAATAGCCAATACTATCGCTACGCCCAGCACTGCGACGAGTACGTTTTCCGCAGCCTGTCGCCCCGGCCAATCTCACAGACTCAAGTAACCCTGTAGACGACGGATCAGTACCCGCCGGCGCAACTGGTCAATCTGACCAAGAGGGTGGGGCTGAACGTGGACATGCAACTCCGCTGACGCAAACACGAGCAAGCCGGGAGCCAATCGACGGCGTACCGAATTTGGCAGCTTCAATGCCTCTCGGAATGCCACCGCTCGACGAATTCAGACCCCGGATCGAGGATCGAGAAGAAGACTACCTGCCCGAGTCCAAAATCAACTCGTCGACGGCCGACGAGGAGGAAGCTGAGCTGGCGCGGCTAGGAAACGACATGCGGCCTACCGAGCCTACGCCATCGATTACGCCTCCGCCGACGGATTTCGAGGGTCCGCCCCTTCAAAGGATGACAGATCCAGGGCACCGGTTCCCCGCTGGGACCGCGTACCTGTCGTCGGACGTGTGCTTCCGTCTGCATGTCAGTGAGGAAACTGACAGGAACTTCGAGGACTGGCTGATGCTTCGCGCAGGGTTTATGGCCCCGCACCTCCCGGGAATCAGTATAAATACGGGTGGACGTGCTCGGTATGGGCACGCTTTCATCCGGTTCTACCCCGAGAGCGTACCTCCGTCGCACTTCGACTCACTACACACACTCGCCATCAACATGATGATGAACTCACTCAAAACCACTGGCGCTGCCGCCCCTGACATCAACACGTCCGTACCTGCCAACCTCGCAATGCTTGCCGATCTCGCCGCCGCCGTCAGTCAGGCTCAAGCTCAGATCCGGATCGATGCCAACGGACACGCGCCGCCTGCCATCGCGGACTCTCAGCCAGTCGCAGAAGCCATCCGCCTGGAAGAGGAGGGATCCCCATCCTGTATGAACACGTGTACCTTGCTATCCGCAGGAAACACTAACCGGAAAACATGTCCAGCCCTGCCGAAATGTATTATGCACGACGACGAGGACTACCGCCCCAGCGTGGGTTTCAAAGTCCCGCCGCCCCACGGCAACTGGGGTGCATGCGGTCGACGCCGAGGGCGCGCAGCCACACCGTACACAAAGAAGGGCAAGGGCAAGGGGAAGGAGAATACCCCGTCGCCGATCCCGGGCCCACGCTTTACGCCGAAGAAGGTCTTTACTCCGACACGCAAGTCTCCTGGCCTGATCACGCCCGAGTCGCACCGCCGTCCCGGAGTCTCATACACTACAGCAGCACACATCGTCAAACGGCCGACTCTCGCTAACCTGGTCAATGGTGCCGGAGGTGCCGGCTCGCCGCCGTACGCCGTC
This sequence comes from Punctularia strigosozonata HHB-11173 SS5, assembly GCF_000264995.1. Lineage (NCBI taxonomy): Eukaryota > Fungi > Basidiomycota > Agaricomycetes > Corticiales > Punctulariaceae > Punctularia > Punctularia strigosozonata. Next base: position 3,022 of record NW_006767443.1, on the reverse strand, counting down.
CACTCCCCTTCTCCGGGCTCGGGCCTGTCGTACCCGATCTATCGCCCGTCGCCCGCCAGCAGCGGCGGTATCTTCAAAAGTATCCAGCGGACTATTGATCTCTCGAGTCCGACACTGTCACCGCGACGCACTGTCGATCTGCCGAAGGCCCCCGAACTGCCGCGGAGCTCCTCACCCGCGGTATCGGCTACATCCAAGATGGACACGGATGAAGACATCCCTCCGCTCATGACCGTCAGCAGCAACTCTACGCCAGATTCGAAAGGCCCTCCCACACCGCAGGTTAGTCCGAAGCCTGCGCGCGGAAGGATCTATGTTATGACGGGAGCTGAACTTCGTCGGCAGGCGTACGGTCCCAGTCCCAAGAAGAAAACCGCCCCTCCTGCGAGGCGCGAGACTGCTACGGATGCGGTGTGGCAGTCATCGTTCCGGCAGGCCTTCCGCCTTGGCCAGTCCGTCGCAACGTTCAAGGCCGACAACGAAGCCCGCATGAACCAGGAGAAGCAGGCGAGACCCGAGCCCACCGGCACGATCTACGCCCAGCTGTCGAACGGGACAGTCAGCCGTTTCCCATACTACCTGCCTGCCGCACCCACTCCGATTCCCACTCCCGTCGACCACGCACCGCGCCCGGCTACCTCTCGTGGACCTCCGACCAACAGGCCGACTTTTGATGCTGTGGGAGTTTATCGTCACCTGCACGCCGCGCAGGCACCCCCGCCGACTACTCCCCGTCTGGGACCTTCGGGACAGATGCCACCACCGCCGGCTCCACGTCCAGCCTCGCGCACGGCTCCGCGACTCCAAGCCGCAGTGGTACCATGGCCGGGCCATGCTCCGGCATCGAATGCATCTGCCGGCTCTGATTCTGGAGCTGCACTTTGCGGCCCGATTTTGCGCCAGATTGTTCCGCCTCCGGTCGCGATGGCCATTCCGTACCCGCCCCCGCCAGTTCCGACTGCCGCTACACCAGCCATGTACCCGCTCCCGCCCAATGCTCTCGTGCCGCCGCAGGTCGCAGCCATCATCGTGGAGAACATGCGGCGAATGCACATCCACCAGCATAATCTCACGAGTGCCGTGAACGGCTCGGCCTCGCACCTCAGCAGCCTCGAGCGGCTCATTCGGGACTCAAACGGGGAGGTATATGACTTCCTCACGCGGGTTATGCAGAAGGTAGAAATCCTCGAGACCATCATCGAGGGTTTTTAATTAATTATGCACTCCTCATTTGGAGGAAGATGCTGTCGTGTAGGTTAAATATTAGAATCACGGACTCTAACGGACTTTATTCCCGCTACACAAAAGTCTCTGTAGATACATATAAATGTGTCACTTTGCAGATATCATACCCGTGTAGTCAGGATGTTAAACTAGTGTACGAGCAATCTGATATATACCATTGCTCGTATATTGGTGACGTGATTCTGTATTCAGCCCACAATAGTGATCACTCCAATTATGCTTATCCTCATAACTCTACTGTTGGTACATACATGAACTTTGTAGATTCGGACATGGACTTGGAGGATGAGTCACGTGACTCAGAACTTGAACTCGAGTTCAAGTTCAGTGACGACGAAAGCTCAAGCTCTGACAGTAACTCAGATATGGAATCTGACGATGAAGACACGGCCTATGGGAGGTCACATGAGATAGATGATGAAGCCTATGTCAACCTGGGGCAAACCAGAGTAGTCCTAGGAAGGCATAGCCACAATGATGCAAACTGCGGCGAAGCACCGGCTTCTCAAGAAGGCTTGGCATATGGGATGTCACATGAGATGGATGATGAAGCCTATGTCAACCTGGGGCAAACCGGAGTAGTCCTGGGAAGGCATAGCCACAATGATGCAAAATGCGACGAAGCACCGGCTTCTAAAGAAGACTTGACAATGACAGATGAATCTGATGAATCTGATGTGCCGGAAGGATGGTGTATTTGGATCCATGCTGAAATCGACACGTCACGCAATGTGCCGCCAGGCAATGATCTAGCTGATGCTGGAACTGATGCAAACGTGTTTGGAGCTTACAAGACGGTAGATAAGAAGGTTCGGCCTGTGCCAGGGAAATTTCCAGAGCACGCAAGGGTGGAGCGGAGAATGCCACTGGACTCATTCATCCAACTACCACCGCTCCCTGAACAGCCACCTTCCTTTTCACCGACAGAAAAGCTCACGGAGGAACGGATGAACATACTCAATGTGAATGCAGATAATGAACTGACGGCAGAAGAGGAGAAGCTATGGAAGTATATCCTAAGCCGTAACGAGCGGGCTATCGCCTTCACTGAAGAAGAAAGAGGAACGTTTCGGGAAGAATACTTCACTGACTACATTATTCCAACGGTAGAGCACAAGGCATGGGCAGACAAGAATATTCCCATACCCCACGGAATCAGAAGTGATGTCCTCAAACTGCTTCAGGAAAAGATCAAGGCGGGCATATATGAGCCAAGCCAATCTGCATACCAGTCGAGGTGGTTCTGTGTTGTTAAGAAAAGCGGGAAGCTGCGGATAGTCCATGATCTGCAGAAACTCAACGCCGTTACTATTAGGGATGCAGGGACCCCGCCGGTCTTAGACGACTTCATCGAACTGTGATGAGAAGAGAAGGACAATTTATTTTCGCATTTTTCATTTCTAAATATGGACTTATCATTTTCCTTTTCCCACCTTTCCTTTTCCAAAGTCACGTGACCTTCAGTGGCAGCAGTACAGCATCATTGACACTGCCCTGCACTGCCTTGCACAGCCTTGCACAGCCCTGCACAGCCACCGGAGTTTTGTTCCGCTTACTCATGAACAATGACTCGTTATTCCTTCTAACTCCTTGATTCATAATCCTGACCCACCTAAGTGGGTCGGTCTTACTCATCCTTGTGCCCTGCATGTGATTCTCTTGTACTATTCTTGGACCATGGATTTGCGTATATAAGACCCCTGTAGCTCGCCCTAAGTCCCCATCTCGACCTCTTGTGTCTTGGGGACTTAGGTGAGTAACCGTCTCTGTACTAGAT
>NW_006767442.1:1564551-1646238 GCF_000264995.1 Punctularia strigosozonata HHB-11173 SS5 | reverse complement strand
CAGCCGCTGAACCCGCCTCTTGACCTCGCGAACACATATTACATTTGGATTCAGCCTAGCCCACCCGCCGGTCCGCACTACACCATCATATGTACTTTTGTGGGTTAATCAGTGCACAATCTTGACCATGCTGCAGAAATATGATGGAAGAAACCTGGCCTAGTTGCCAAGAATATAGCCCTGCTCATGCGTTGCAAGGCCCCAAAAAAACTTTTTTTTTAAGTTTGGGACCCCAGCCACCCTAACATGGCTTTATATGTGCTATTTATACCTCACTCCAAGCAGGATTATCCACTCTCTGCCAGCTGGACAATTCATACAGGGCTGAATATGACTGGACAATTGCTGGACACCTTGGAACGGTCCAGATGCTGCCCAGCAGTGGCGCTGGCCATTTTCGTAGGACCTGTCCATTGTCCAGCAGGCCTCACTAGGTACATATTTTTGTGACCGAATTAAGTGTAATTAGGGGGTGGAAAAGGTAACCTGAGGTGCTTATTACCGTCGGATATGAAGAGGAACGTGTTTCATCCTCATGAATTGCAGCTTCTCAAGATGGGTCAGCGCGCAAAGGGTCGATGATCCCAGGCAAGGATATGATTGCACGGAGGAACGGTCGAAACTCAGTAGTCAGCGCCGGTTTCTGCGCGCGGGTGGGCTGCAGTCCACAGTGGCCGCGTCCTCTGTTTTCTCCGTCCCGCCGCATCAACGCACGGCTTTCTGGAGCAAAAGACCAACCACCCCCCTACTTAGCTCCGCATCGTACAGCTCTCGGCGCCGCTGACCGGTATGCTTGACACATTCCTCCACCCTTGTACCTGTCCCCGTCTTCTTGGCGGGCAAAGGAAGTAGGCAGGCCTTCTCCGGGCGCGCAAGCCCCAGTCGTGTCCTGTCGTTTCTGCCTTGCTGTCTTGTCATCAATCAGCGTGCGCGTCGAAGCGGGGACGATCGGTCTCCCCTTGCCGCGGCGAGCACGTCCGCCGGCCATGTTCGCGTGTCTATAAGTATGCTCGGCGCTCAGCGTCTTGCTCAGGCTCTCTTTCCCGTAGCCGTCCCGCTCGTTCAGTCTCGTTTTATTTTCCTCCGGCTTTTCGCAGGAATCGTCGTCAGCATGTTCTCTCGTGCCATCTCTCTCGCCCTCGTGGCTCTCTTCGCCCTCTTCGCCCTCGCGGCCGCCACACCTATGCCAGGCGACGTAACAGTGACCAAGACCGTCACCGACACTGTCACCGTCACTGCTGTGAGTAGACTGATCTCTTCCACGCGCCCCTTTCCGAACTCAAACCCGATCTTATTCCTCTGTCCGTTCCAGACTGGGCCCGCCACCACCGTCACCGCCAAATCCGTCAGCCAGTGCAACACCGGCAACCTGCAGTGTTGCCAGCACACCGCGGACGCGAGCGACCCCGTCACGGGCCTCCTGCTCGGCCTCCTGGGCATCGTCGTCGAGGCCGTCGACGGCCTGATCGGCATCAGCTGCTCACCCATCAGCATCGTCGGCCTCGGGTCCGGGTCGGCGTGCAACGCTTCGCCCGTCTGCTGCGAGAACAACACCTTCGTGCGTACATAGTCCCGTTCTTGTTACCTCTCTGTCAAATGTTCTTGACATGTGTCGCCGTGCTTGCAGACCGGACTCATCGTGATCGGCTGTGTGCCCATCAACATTATCCTGTAATCGCCTCCCAGTTGTTCTGTTAGCTACTTCGGCTAGAAATAAGGCATAATGGGATGCATCAATGGGATCCGATCACACTTGCTTCGCTCTGAGCGGATCTCTTTAAGGATCTCTTCAAGCCTCCCATCAGCGTGGGGTTTCCTGAGCGAACGCATGCCTCTCAAGGACTAGGCCTTACGCCATCATATAGTGCGCCGTTTTGCTACATCGATTACATTACAGGTAATATCTACCGTACATTTTTGCTGCTTCGAAGCGCTGCACTCTACTGATACGTAGATGTGTAGATGACATGTAGTTAGTCGTACATTGAGTTCAGTGTTTTTCATGGTTCCTGGGTCCCACGCGACATATTCTCCGACGTTCGTTATGAACGTCCAAACCCCCGAGTCGCTTTTGTTTTATCCCAACACGCTTGCGAGTAGCGCCATGCGAACCTGTGAAGACCGCATGAGCAATGCATCTTAGGATGACGAGTTGAAATGCGTCGCTCACGAATAGACCGTAACGCATCTGTCGGAAGTACACCGCCCTTCGCGAGTCGAAGTCGACCTCGGGATCGATTTCTGGATGCAGAAACAGTGAGAACGGCATTCAGTAACGCCCCATGCAAACTGGACTGACCGTTGACCCTCGGCAGTGGGTGCATGACGATCATATCCTCCTTCGCGCGTGCCAGCAGGGCATGGTCGATCTTGTAGGCGTCCTTGACCTGCTCCCACTCGGCCTCGCTGGTGAACCGCTCTTTCTGCACGCGCGTGACGTACAACACATCCGTATCGCTGAGGACTTCCTCGAGCGAGTCCGTGATCGTGACGTGTACACCGGCCTTGCGTGCTGCCTGGACGACAGAGTGCGGCATCGCGAGCGATGCGGGCGCCACGAAGTTGAGGCGGACGCTGTATAGGCACAGCAGTGTCACCAGCGAGTGCACGGTGCGCCCGTTTTTGAGGTCTCCAAGGAGCGTGATCGTCCGGCCGTTCACGGTACCAAGTTCGGAGCGTATCGTGTAGACGTCCAAGAGCGCCTATTACAAGTACTGTCAGTAAGCCATGGCACTGACGGAAACGCGACCAATGTTCACCTGCGTCGGATGCTCGCCAACGCCGTCTCCCGCGTTCAGGATGGGTACAGGTGAAAACTTGGCTGCCGTCTGCGCGCTGCCTACGGCCGGATGACGAATGACGATGCCGTCAGCGTAGCACCCGAGCGTGCGTATCGTGTCCGCGAGACTCTCGCCCTTCGTCACAGACGACTGGTCCGCGTTCACGTTGATCACCTCTCCACCGCATCTCTTCATCGCCGCGTCGAAGGAGGAGCTAGTCCGCGTCGACGGCTCGTAGAACAGCGTGCAGAGCACCTTGCCCTTGAGAATGTCGAGCGTACCACTGCGCTCGACCTGCAGCCGCATCTCGTGCGCAATGGCGAAGAGATCGTACAGGTCCTTCTGCGTGAATTGCTTGACGGAAAGGATGTGACGGCGATGGAAAGTCGGGTGCGGCTTGATGTCCTGGAACAGGATCGGACCTTGCAGCGATGCGAGCGTCGCCGCGTCTTGGCTCGAAGGCAGCTCCTGTAACTTCGGGCGCGGGGAAGAGAGCGCGACGACACCCTCCGGCTTGGAGATCGACGCCCGCCGCTCCACCTTCGGGTGACTAATCGTCGCACCGGAGATGTCCCTGCCCACTGGGTACGTCGACAAGTTCCCGTCGAGCAGTACCGTCTGACCATGAACGACAAGTCTATGCAGCACGCCGGAGATGCGGCTGCCAGAGAGAGGCGACCAGCAGGAGTTGCGCCCCTTGAAGGCGGCTTGACGACCGATAACGACCTCGACGTGTGTGCTAACTTGCTCAGGCAGAGCGAAGATCTTGACCGGATTGTCATGCAAGCGACGCTTGATGTCGTCGAACGTGAGGCGGCCTTGGGAAACCGCAGAAAGCAGGAGCGGTAATGTCTCCTCGCAACCGGACGCTGCGGAAGCCGATTGACCTTGTTCTGTGGCGAGGCGGAAAGGCGCAGCTCCAATGGAGAAGACGTCGATCGCGTCGAGGTTCTGCCAGAGGACCTTCTGATCTTCAGGCGAAGGCAGAACCTTGCTCTCGGGGAAGTCGGCTGTACTGTAGAAGAGGGAGTACACCGCGACGTCGCAGGTAACCTGAAGCTGCTTAGCCTTGCTAAGGGAAATCAGCAGCAAGTCGTCTTTACTGCGGACTCCAGTGACGTGCAAGGGCTGGTTGTACAGACTCGCAAGGAGGAGGACAGAGGCGAGATTTGACCCTTCGGCATCCGTCACGACGAGTCTGTCATTAGGCCATGACGAGAAATGTGCGGCGACGGTAGCGGTTGAGGTCAAGAGATGCTCGCCTCTGAGAGGAACGAACAAATACTTGACGTCCGTCAGTATCTCCTCGTCGAATGTTTTGGCGTTGGAGGCGGTCGCCGCGATGCTGATGGCGTAGTTGCAATGCGCCGAGGTAGCCACCTTCGCGTGAGCACGCTCTAACGATGACCGATCCCCGATGATGTTCTTGTCTCCTACGGGAAGTAGGAGAGCGGTGGTGAAGCCTCCCTTCAAGGAGGCTGTCATCGCCTCCGCGTACTCATTGCCACTAGCATCGAGGACATCGGGAAGGAATGCTGCAACGTTGACGAGGCCAGGAAGGGTATGAGTCGTGTGTGAGCTCTTCGAGTCGATGGAAGACACATCCAACGGTAACCTCCGAACAAGCGCCTCGACGAGGAGTTTGGCGCACTTGACGTTCGTGATCAGCGGGATGGCAAAATCCACGGCCATACGACGGCTGCGATAACCCTTGCTGATGTAGTTCGCCGGACGCCGGTAGTGGTTCCTCGACGGAAGGTTGATATACATATCGATGAGGTTGTTCGCGAGATGTTGCGTAAGCGAGTATTCGGATTTCTGCTCACGACTGTCGTCACCCAATGCCTCTAGGTACTGTGCCATACCATCAGGATAGGCTCGTAAGAGGCAATTGAAGAACTGTACCTTGCAGGGAACGTTGTGCTCCTCGAGGAAATCTGCCGTACCCGAAGTCGCAAAGATATTGTAACCGGCGGCGACCAACTTCTGAACAGAGGGGAGCAGCTCGAGCTTCTCCTTGTATCCACCGATAGAGAAGAGGATGTTCTTCTTCGGCGGCAGGATACCGGCGGATATGAGCGCCTTTAGGTATGCCTCGTACTTGTCCTTTCCGAAGCATGCCACCTCTCCAGTCGAGGCCATCTCGACTCCGAGTACGGGGTCCGCGCCAGACAATCGGCTGAAACTGAACTGGGGTACCTTAACGCCGACATAGTCCGGTGGGAGGTTGAGCTCGGGATAAGGCTCGACCGGGAGTCCGAGCATGACCTTGGTAGCCATCTCAATCGCATCGACGCCGGTGACCTTGGAGACGAAGGGGAAAGACCTCGCAGCACGCAGGTTGCACTCGATGACCTTGATCTCGTTATTCTTCGCGATGAACTGGATGTTGTAGGGCCCAGTGACGTTGAGAGCATTCCCGATCTTAGCTGTAGCTTCCTCGATCTGGCGGACTGTTGCCGGGTCGAGATCCTGCGGAGGGTGAATCAAGGTCGCGTCACCAGAGTGAACGCCGGCGTTCTCGACGTGCTCAGAGATGTAGTGCATGATCAGTTTTCCATCCTTGGCAACGGCGTCCATCTCGATTTCCTTTGCCTGTTCGATGTACTTCGTGATGACCACGGGGTGCTCTCGAGACACGGCGGTGGCTTGGCTGAGGTAGTTGACCAGGTCGTTCGGACTTGATACCACGTTCATGGCGGCGCCGGAGAGCACGTAGGACGGCCGAACAAGCACCGGGTAGCCAACCTTGTCGCAGAAGGCGTGAGCTTCGTCCATGGTTGTCAGCTCCTTCCACTGCGGCTGGTCGACGCCGATGTTGTCCAACATGCGCGAGAACTTGTACCGATTCTCTGCAGTGTCAATCATTTCGGGAGATGTACCGTATATCCGGACGTTCTGGCGATGAAGCGGGAGCGCGATGTTGTTCGGCGTCTGGCCACCCATGGACAAGATGACTCCGCGAGATCGTTCCGTGTCGTAGATGTCGAGGATCGTTTCGAGACTGATGTTCTCGAAGTAAAGCCTGTCGGCTTCGTCGTAGTCGGTACTGACGGTCTCTGGGTTGTAGTTGACCATGACAGTCGGGAGGCCTTGGTCGCGGATCGTGCGGATCGCCCGGACGGCGCACCAGTCGAACTCGACGGAAGAACCGATACGGTAAACACCGGATCCGAGCACCATGATGCCTTGGTCGATGAACGTAACGTCGTGTTCGACCGCGTTGTAGGTGGTGTAGAGGTAATTTGTGAACGCGGGGAACTCTGCTGCGACAGTATCGATTTGCTTGACGTAGGGTGCAATGCCATTTTCCTGTCTCAAACGCCTAAGCGCAAGCTCCGTGGATCCCACGCAGGTCGCGAGCTGCCTGTCGGAGAACCCAAGTTGCTTTGCTTGACGAAGCAGATCGGGTCCGATGGTCGACAACGTACAGGTTCTAAAGCTGAATTAAAATTCAGGCGTAGGTAAAGCTAGTGAAATGACTCACGAAAGGTGCTGCTCCATATCGAAGATATACTTGAGCCTTGTCAGAAACCACTTGTCGATGTTCGTCATTTGCCAGATCTTGTCGACTGAGTATCCTAGATGGAACGCCGTCGAAATGGCAAAGATACGCTTGTCGGTAGGGTTGACCAACTCCTCGTCGATGTCATCTACGAGATCGTTCTGCAAAAGGTAGTTAGGACTTCGTCTGCCGACTCTTCTGCGACCATGTATTCACCTTCGAGAACCCAGAGAACTGATCGTCGATAGCACGGATGGCCTTCTGGATAGTTTCCTCGAAGGTTCGGCCAATGCTCATCACCTCGCCGACGGACTTCATGCTACTGCTGAGGAGCCGGCTGACGCGGTTGAACTTCTTGAGGTCCCATCTTGGGATCTTAACGACCACGTAATCGAGACTAGGCTCGAAGCACGCCGAGGTAACCTTCGTGACCGAGTTCCTGATCTCGTTGAGAGGTATATTGAGACCAAGCTTGGCCGCAATAAACGCCAGAGGATATCCGGTGGCCTTGGAAGCCAGGGCGGATGAACGGGACAGACGAGCGTTGACCTATGAAAAAGCATCTTAGCAACCGCTCACTCTCAAGCTTATTCAACATACCTCGATGATGCAATACTCCTTCGATGTCGGGTTCAGAGCATACTGGATGTTGCACTCGCCCACGACGCCAAGGTGGCGGATAACGTTGATGGCAGTCGTCCGGAGCATGTTGTAATCCGCATCCGAGAGCGTCTGAGAGGGAGCCACAACAATCGAGTCCCCGGTGTGGATACCTAGAGGGTCGAAGTTCTGGCGATAACCTATCAGGAACCATGCTCATGACCCCGAGACCGGATTAAAGAAACCAACCTCCATGTTGCAAACCGTGATGCAGTTGTCCCTGCAATCCCTCACAACCTCGTATTCGATCTCCTTCCAGCCCTTCATACTCTTCTCCACGAGCACCTGCGGGCTCGTCGCGAACGCCTTGCTGCAAAGCGCCCTCAACTGCTCCTCGTTCTGCGCAAAACCGGACCCTAAGCCACCAAGCGCGTATGCCGCACGGACGATGACCGGGAAGCCAATCTCCTCCGCAGCCGCCACGGCCTCCTGCGGCGTTGTCGCCGTCCTGCTCATCGCGCACCGTTCCCCGATATCCTCCATCGCGCTCGCGAACAGCTGGCGATCCTCCGTCGTGATGATGGTGTCGATCGGCGTGCCAAGCACCAGGCAACCGAGGCTCGCGAACTCGTCCTTCAGCTTGATTCCGACGTTGAGCGCGGTCTGGCCGCCGAAAGTGACGTAAATACCGTCCGGCTTCTCGTACTTGATGATCTTGCGCACAAACTCGGGGGTGACGGGTAGGAAGTAGACCTTGTCGGCGAGGCCCTTGGACGTCGCGATGGTCGCGATGTTCGGGTTGACGAGCACGGTGTATACGCCCTCCTCCTTCAGCGCCTTGATCGCCTGCGAGCCTGAATAGTCGAACTCGCCTGCCTGGCCGATGGAAAGACCACCCGAGCCGAGGATGAGCACCTTACGCACGTCCACCCGAGGCGTACGCGCTTCATTCTCTGCCTTGAAGCCTCCAGGCATTGAGATAGGGTGGGGCACACCGGTGTTGACGATGTCGACGATGTTCTGAATGAAGACGTCAAACAGGAACTCGGTATCACGAGGACCGGGCGTCGACTCGGGGTGGAACTGGACGGAGAAGAAAGGCTTGTCTTCGCAGTAGATACCCTCGTTACTGCCATCATTCGCGTTCTTAAAAAGTTCCTTCCAGCCCTTCGGTAAGGTCGTGGTGTCGACCTGATATCCGTGGTTCTGACTCGTGATATAGCAACGCCCGCTCAGTGCATCCGTGCAGGGAATGTTGTGGCCGCGATTACCGTACTTCATCTTCGACGTTTGGGCACCGGCCGCGAGCGCCAGGAGCTGATGGCCCAAGCAAATACCGAAGATGGGCTTATCGCCCTTCTCGAGTGCTTTACGCAGACGAGCAATCGTCTCCGGAACCATGGTGGGGTCGCCCGGTCCGTTGGAGATGAAGAGGCCATCGAAGGGCTCCTCGGATGCCGCGAGGTAGTCGTAGTCCCACGGTACAACTTTGAGCTCGATGCCGCGATGGGTGAAGCAGCGAATCTGGTTGAACTTCATCCCAACGTCTACTGCGACGACGCGAAGCGGACGTCCTGAGGGGTGCAGGCGAGGCTCGACCGTCGGTTTGTGGACTCGCGCTTCCTTGCAAGACACCACCTGGACAAGGTTCTGCGCGTTCGGATCTGAAAAGGGGACGTCCAGATAGTCTTCTCTCCATGTACCCAAGGCAGGAGGGGAAGGGGCGCGTGATGCTGGCACGGATCCGGGAACGAGTGACCTCCTACGCTCTTCTGGGGCATCTCCGCGCCTAGCGAGGACTTTCCCAAGCATGGAACCTTTCTCGCGGATCCTTTTGGTGAGCGCACGGGTGTCTACACCGTACAGGGCGGGTACACCTTGCTCTTTTAGCCATGCCCCGAGCGAGGAAGAGGCGAGGAAGTGGCTGTAATCTTCCGAATAGTAGCCAACGATTACGGCGGCGACGTGTATACGCGACGATTCGAAGTCGAGCGGGATTTCGTCGACCGGCCTCTCTTCGCGCGAGGGAACACCGTAGTTGCCGATCAGCGGGTACGTGAGGATAAGGATTTGACCCTCGTAGGACGGATCGGTCAGAGACTCGGTATAACCGACCATGCCTAAACGCGCGTTCAGATCACTCACTGTCAGTGCCTTACTCAGAGAAACTCACCTGTCTGGAAGACACATTCTCCTGCGACGCTCTTGCCCTCGACACCGAAGCTAGTGCCTCGATAGGCCGTCCCGTCAGAGAGTTCGAGGACTCCATCAACGATTCTCGTGCTCCCGTCCCTTGCAATCGGTGTCGTCGCCCAGGGCGCCGGGGACCCGTTTGGGAAGTTGCTCGCAGCCCTGGCGAGCGTCGGACGGACTGGTCCAAGTTTTCCACCGGGATTGGACAGCGCCATTCGTTTCGTGGGTGTAAATGAATGTATTTAGGTCGTCGTAGGTTGTCCTTCTCTTCCTCCGCACGCGCCGAGTTGTCGAGTGGAGAGGAAGAGAAGAAGAGGAAAAAGTTATCGCGCACCCGCCTATGAGCCATCGAATCTCCACGTGAGTCATTGAATCGTCATGTACACTGCCCGGACGCGCCATCTTGATCTCAGATATTCCGAGGATGATACCCGTCGACGGTCTGGAACCACAAGTTACCGATATCGTAGAACCTCAAGAGAGCTGGAGCATCGCGGACCTGAATCTCGCTTTGCTGATTGGGTACCATCGCCGCTTCGTCGGTGTCTGAATGCGCATTATGCAGATTCGGAATCTCGAATAACGACGGGTCTTGTGAGCTTTGCAGCGAACGAGCCAAGCCTCAGTATGAGAGCTAAGAACAGAGGGAAGCTCAACTTACCACGCACAGTTCCACGCTAGAGCTAGACTTTTAACTCCGTTAACAGTGGACGAGCAACGGATGATAGCGCCTTTCGCCCGAGGTAGACACGATGATCATCGTCATACGGCGCTCGGCGGCTTCGATACTGCGAGTTTGTGCAGACGTGTCATATATTCATAAAGCAGCCACATAAATCTATGACTTGCTTGAGTTTGGTTCTATGCGATACGGTCACCGCATGTGCGACTGGGCTCTGCCTCAAGAGAATCACTGACCGTAGCTTGTTGTATAGGGCGGTGGAATGCTCACTAGCATAGTTGATCGCTACAGCATCTGACTGTACAACAGAGCAGGAACCTTGTTGCCAGTGGGCGGATGAGATTCTGATTCAGATAATGCTCGGACCTTGAGCTACGACTTCATCATATCTGTCGATGCCGGTATGTACTGTGGGGAGTGAAATATGAGAAGTTGACTGAAACCCATGACGAACACTAGTTTTGCATGTCAATTCTCATCGTGACTAACTCACGAAATATTATCCGGAGACGAATCACGGGAGTACTTCGCTCTAGCGATCTTTATACGCAAAATTCCACATCCGTTCACCCACCAGTTCGTGTATGCAGACTTTCCATTCGAACCAGCGGATCATTGAACAGATAGGTGCACAAAAAGTACATGCAGCGTAGCACCGCGTCATCCAGGTTACGACTACAAAGAGGAAACATTCCGAACAGGCAGTTTCCAGCCAGAATATCGTAGACAGCAATGCACACCGCTACTCAAACAACGTTCCGTCCACTCAAAGAGAGAGGTTGACGGGGACGCAGCCGATTCCGATGAGGCCGGAAAGAAGGCCCTTGGCTGTAGGGATACCATGAGCGGGAAATCCTACGGTATGCATGTCAAGAGTTCCTTACCGTTGTCAGTGTTCGTGCAGCAGACAGGACTGGCGCTGCAGCTGTTCCCACCGACACCGACGACGGAGATCGGGGAGCAGTTCAAACCGATGGGGATATCAACACCTGAGAATGTAACGCTCTGTCAGTTTCGACAGACGCGTATATTTTCCTAGCGAGCTCACCGCTGACGACGATGCCAAGGAGGCCGAGCAAGAGCGAGGTGACGGGGTCCGAAGTGGTGGTGGTAGAGTCGCAGCACTGGATGGAACCGGTGTCGCAGCTCTGGCGAGCAGAGAGCTGGGTGGGGGAGGCGGCGGCAAGGATGGCAAGCGACGAGGTTGCGAAAAGGACGGCGGACTTGAACTGCATTGTGAATAGTTCAGAAGGGAGTAAGCGGTGCGAGTGCAGGTCGGGATGGAAGAGCTCGAGTGCTTGTCGCAGTGCTGAGGAGCTAATGACGAGCAGAGGAAGCTTTTATACCACAAATCCAACCTCGGGTAAGGGCTGCACAGCGCACACGCTGCAGACCGTGATAGTACGAGAAAAGGTTATATTGTGTTGTGTGGAGCCCATCGCGTCCATTGGTGACGGCGTTGAGTGAGAGAAGACGGCGTAGGCGATGTATAGGAATCCGTATCAGATGAACGACTTGTGATCTGGAACGCACTCACATCCATTTCCGGAGTCGTTCGCCGGTGAAATCCTGCTTTTTACAGAAGCTGCACGTTACATATCCGAAAGCGAGCCAGAATCAGAGGGTTCTTCTTTGAATCAGCTGAATTGCGGGCTTAGAAAGGGATATTGCGAGTGAAGTGTTTTCCCCAGAGATGTCCGCATCGTCCACATAGAAAATGACGCACCCATCAGGGTCGTTGACGGTCGAAATACGTGGACAACTCTGCTGCTGCCTTGGAACCCCATGCAGCAGCAAAGCCCGAGATGAGCACACAGTGTTTTCTTAACCATGGTTGTTTCAAAGAAGTCGCCAAGTCAGGGTGAGAGCCCAAAAGCTATATTAGCAGATATAGAGGCACCGATTGCTCCTGGACAGCCGCCCCGGCAGACAACTAGAAAGCTTCTGGGCGTCGGCTCGCTGTGAAAAGAGGCGTCCACGTTGATGCAGGTAGGAAACAAGGCGGACGTAGAGAGCTCGACTTGGCAGGATTATCCAGGAAAACGGACAGTCGGACACGAGTCGGAAGTTCATCGAGCCTGCGACGGAACTGTCAGACCTTGGGACACGGTCGCCAGGCGATCACCCTCGACCGGCACTCGGGGATGCTTCTCGTCGGCGTTTTCTCGCCTTGTCTTCTCTTCCTTTTTGTCTGATTAAGGCCGTCAGCCATACCTGGGAACACCATTACATGAGCGCAGCGATGACAACTGTGTAAGAACGGGGTGAGCATCCAGCGTCATGCATCCTATTGTATGTCAGGTGGTGTTCAAGGCATACATGACATGCTCCTTCCGGATCTCCGAGCAGCACATGGGAAGCCTCCATGGCCGGCCTGGCAATTGTAAAGAGCACGAGAGCCTAAAATCAACTACGCAGATACAAAAGTTTATTCAACCATTGAGTCATACCTAGGAATAGAGAATCGGGGTCCGAAGCGAGCATCCTGTTGGACACCCGCCTTCGCTCCTTCTTGCTCGCTTGTAATGCTATAGCATCATCGGGGAAGATAGCATACCGGCTGTTCCGTCGATATATGATTACGTCAAATCGATGACGAGCAAACTCGCCTGCGCACGCAGCCATACACAGCTGTCCCTCCGAAAATATGCATTCAGGTTCTGTGCACCCAGGACTGCCCCACGCGTACCTGAACCCTTCACGATAATTTCCGCGTTGCCTCCGAGTACACAGATTGAGATACTGCAACGAACCGCATGGTTGATCATCTGAACAGGCACCTAACGTCGTCACCACATTCCCAAGTACAACACGTGTGTTTTCGGCAAAGCAAGGACTCTGTAGGTCATTATGGTCATAAACACATGCCAAGAGCAGTCTAAACAATCGTCGGCGGCCTGCAACCGGAGCAAGAATGAGGCCCAGATATCATCACAGCGAGTCACAGTGAGCAATCTACTCAGAATCAGAATCGGAGTCGCCATCGTGACCGGTATCCCCATGCTTGAAGAGCGCCAACAGCTCGTCCATGCCGAGCTTGTTCAACAACTTGACCTTGTCGCCGCTGAGCGCAGCGGCAGCGAGGACGCGCTTTTGCTCTTGGAGCTGCCATCTCAATGAGTCATGGGAGCCTAGGATGTAGTAGAAGAGCGCTCACAGCGAGTATCCTGTCCTCGACGGTCTCGGGTACGCATAGCTTGTAGATATTCACCGGTCTAGTCTGGCCCATGCGATGAGCGCGATCGAAGGCTTGGTCTTCCAGAGCCGGATTCCACCAAAGATCCACCAAGATCACGTTGTTACAGGAAGTCAAGTTCAAACCTGGGCGGGCGGGGGGTCAGCGGTCTCGTGAAGGTGACCGTGAGCCACCCGTACCTGTACTGCCCGCCTTGAATGATATCAATATGACCTTGACGCTGTCACTAGTGCGAATCTTGGTCAATGCGAGGTCCCGCTCGGGCTTGGACATGCTTCCATCATCTACGAATGCATCCATCAGTTATGCAACGCAGTAATTGAGCGAAGGACTTACATCGCACGTGTCGAATACCAGCATCTTTGAGGAACGGCTGTAGTAGGTCCAACATGGACGTGAATTGAGAAAATACGATTGTCTTTTCGTCGCCATCGCCCCGATTCTGAATCTCTTGCAGGAGATCCAGAATCCTGCGAATCTTTGTCGAGGAAGCTGGCAAGTCCGGATTAGTGACAGATCGTCGGCGCGCTTGTCGCTCGATCTGAGCTTCGCAATCTAGACAGTTCTGCGACTCTTTCGAGGCTGAATTGTCATCGTCGAGACTGTCGTGGTCTCGACTGAGCCAGGCCGCATGGACAAAGATCGATCGACGACAACTTACGTTTCAAAGCAGATAGTGCACTTGCGAATCTTTGCTTCCTCAACACCGAGCTTCGAGAACATGCCCGCAAGCTCATCCTCTTGCTCTTCCTCGAGGTTCTGATTCTTCGCCGGGCGAGACTCCAGAGCAGCGCTGTCGACTTTGAAATCCTTCGACACCAGCGCCGGATGGTTACACGCTGTCAAGGAATGTATGAAGTACGTTGATGACATGATGGCAGAGAACGCACCTTGACGCAGGCGCAGAAGCAAGATCAGGACAGTTGTGTAATTCTTCATGATAACCCCGGCGTTTTGCAGCTTGTTCATCTGTGCTTCGACTTTGCTCTGAATGCTTTCGTAGAAGAGTCGTTCGTCGTTATCGAACAGGCAAGAAACGATCTCGACTGTACGAGGTGGAAGCTCCACGAGAGGTTTGCCGTTTATAAGGTCTGTCTTCAATCGTCGGAGCATGATTGCGCGAAGGACGATCTGACCAAGGTTCAGATATCCCCTATTACGCCCCAATTGAACCAGGCCTTTACCTGCAAACGTTTCATCGCCCGAGCCGACTTCCCGCTCTTGACTGGCTTGTTGATATGTGTGTTAAAGTGATCCCAGTCATTCAATGGTCTGATCCCGAGGAACTTGAAGAGAGAGTACAGTTCCTCGACATTGTTCTGCCTGATCATACGATCAGCTACTGTTCGTGTAATGCCGGGTCCAATGAGGACAGCTCACATCGGTGTACCCGTGAGGACCCATCTGAACTTAGCCTCCAGAGCGCAACACGCCTGAGCGGCTTTCGTATTCCGATTCTTAATCGTGTGCCCCTCGTCTGCAAGGGACCAAGCTTCAGTAGCGGCTGCATCAATCGCGCGCTTCCACTGACCTAGTACCACCCGGAACCATTTGACGTCGAATAGCGCTGCTTTCACAGCTTTGGCCTTCGGTTTAGCCTTTTTCTTGGCCAACGACCGGCCAAACGCGGATGAATCGTCACTATCGGCGCTTGATGAGTCGTCCGACGAGACAGATTGCTTCTTTGCCTTGCCGCTCTTGGCACTTTCGTCCTTAGCGCCAGTGCCATGAGAAGCGTATTCGCTAGCCAGAACTTGGTAGGTGGTGACGACGACATGGTGGCTGGTCAACTCCCTGGGATCTACGGTTGTGAGCATCATCAGCAAAAATACGCGAACAGTTGCAATCTTCGTACCTTTCGTCCGCGAAGGGCCATGATGTTCCTTCACAAGCAGTTCGGGTGCATATTTCTTGACTTCGGCAACCCACTGCGTCACAAGTGCGACAGGGCAAACGATGAGAGTAGTCGGGGACCAGCCGTCCTTCTTATCGCTCTTCTTCGCGCGTCCTTCGTGGATACGCACGAGTGTCTGTACGGTCTTGCCGAGGCTAGAAGGCGAGCGTTTAGAACGACGATGGCGACAAAAAATGTACTGCATACCCCATGTCGTCTGCAAGGATACCCCCGTACTTCTTGCCTTGTTCACGCTCGCGCATCCACTTCCGACTCTTCCGCTGATGAGGTTGCAGCACGACGTTCATGCCCTCAACGTACGCATCTTCTTCTTCTTCCTCCTCCTCCTCCTCGCCTTGCTCATCGTTCACGTGCGACTGCAAGAGATCGCGCAAATCCTTCTCCGCGTCCCCCGCCGTTTTGCGAACTTCAAACGTGTTGCGGACGTCGTCCGTCTCCTCAAAACGCTCTTCATCGGCATCGGCGAGAGGCGGGCGCTGGGGCGGAGGAGTAAAGGACGGCTTGTTCGACGGTATGGTGATCGGGTTAGCCTTGGCCCCAGAACCGAAAGCAGGAGCTTTGGGCGGGGCCTGTGGGGGCATTGTCGGATTGCTGGCAAAAGCCGGAGCAGGCTGTGGAACCGGAAAAGTCGGAGGAGGGGATACATCTCTCACTTGCGATGCCATCGCAAGCTGAGGTACTGGGAATGAAGGTGCCCTGCGGATGAGATGAATAGAGGTTAACAGAGCAAGGTTGTGCGACGTACACTTCATGCTCGTCATCCGAGTCGCCAATAACCGCTCTTCGCTTTTTCATTGCCACAGGCTTAGTGGGGATTTCGTTATCTGACGAGGAAGAAATGGACTGGCTAACGGTCATGATCTTTTGTACTGTATAAATCAGCATGTCTGCACTCACGATCACGCTCGGTGAAGATGGCTTCGTCATCGGCTCCGTAGGCTGACTGGCCGGGGCCAGGTTCAACTTGTCCATGAGTTTACGTCGCCTGTTGGATCGTCAGATTACGGCAGATGAGTACTTCAAGCGCGGCTGCGAACATGGCTTCCATCTTGGTGCTGATTCACCGACGTTGATGAGACACAATATTCGTGCAGACAGATGGGTTGACGCCTACAGTAGACGCAGATCGAATCAAGACAGCAGATGGACGCAGGAGAACAAGGAGGCGCATCCTACTGCCGCAGCGCGTGGTTGCTCAGAAGGCTGCACGTGTTGCGCTACGACACGCACGTGCATCTCACGTGCCTCATAATTGCTCCATTCGTGCTCCGGACGTTCGACGAATTGCACGCTACAGAATATTTATTGCATAATTTACGTCTAAATGTCCGCCACAAGGCCACCCCAAGCCGGTGACGAAGTCCGCGAAGAATCGGCACGAGAGACCGTGACGAGACGAGCAATCCACTCTCGTCATCTCTGCGTCGGTCGTCAAGTCCTCGCACGTTTCATAGGTCGGCCCGGGCCTTCGCTGAATTCCAACGTGTCCTCAGTTTGTTCGTAGTGGGCCGAGGCTGGAAGTGAACGAGCGCGCTTTCGCGCGGTCATCCTCCTGCATTCGGGGAAAGCGCGAATCTTCTGCTCTCGAATGGGCGATGTCGTAACACGGCAGGGATCGTCGGAAATGTCCCCATCGAGATGAAATCCGGCGTCGGGTGGCGCTTCTGGCTCTGCCACGATATCGTCGTCGCCAGCTTCGTGCGGGTGAGCCGTAGGCGGTGACGAGAGGCTGCGGTTCACAGGATCACCGTCGGCCGATTCTAAAACACCTGCAGTGCTCTGTGAACCGCCTGCGGCGGGGGAGCAGTCGGAGATAGGGCGGCGTTCCGTATTTGCAGCAGTTACAGCCAATGGCGCAAGCGTAGACGGCGTTGAGATCACAGAGCGAATGCATTGCTCCTTGCAACCATCTCTTTGAAGACATTCCTCCACGTCGAGACGCGCGACAGAGTCCCGGTCTAGAGCGTACGCCAGGAAGCCAAAGATACCGTGAGGATTTCCCTCCCTGAACGCTTCGGGAATGCCTAGCGTGCGAGGGCTAGAACCGCGCAAAGACGGCTTACCGAAAACGGGGACGTTCTTCTGCGCGATCTGTAGCGACGATTCGGAATCCGTCGCGGAGGATGCGGTCGGCGAGTCGACGAGAACGGTAGGCTGCTCAACGGGGGTGACCTGCGCCGCCCGACCACGGTTCGGGGCACGACGGACCGAAAGCATCCCTCGAAGCTGCCCGATGGTCTCGACCGACAAGAGAGGTAAATCCGGTCTCTGCACTCCCATCCTCTTCGCCACGTCGTGCACCGCCCTAGCCCTCCGCCGAACGACATCGACCTCCTTCTGTACCTTTTCCCGCGTCTCCTTATTCTCGCCTCCCGAAACCCGGCCAATCTCCACAAGGTGCAATCCCCGCAAACCGTCCAGCCCTAGGCATGCGTCCCGCGCATCCGCCCGTAGTTCCGGTATAGCGACCTCGAGGTCCAGCCTGAGGAAGAGGTTCAGGTTCGCTTGCTCAGCGTGGGTCGGCTTGGCCTGCTCCAGCACTTCCAGACCCTGCCACCTCAGCCCCGTATCGAGCTCCGCAAGGCTTACACGTGCGTCGTCCACCAATGCTTGTAGATTCTCCACGAGGTCGACGGGAAGGTACGATCTCCAGCCCTCTATCGCCTTCATCCTCAAGACTGCCGCGCAAAGCTCCTCCGCCTCCTGATACAACTGAGAGTCCAATACCGCCATGTCGTCATCGAGCGAAAGCGTCAACTCTAGCAAACCAGGGCACCATAGCGAGTGCTTAGGGTCGTCGGACCCACATCCACACAGTAGCTCATCGGCCCCGCAGAGTGTTGTAGAGGTCGACCAAGGCGAAGCCGTCCGGACATCGAAGGGAAGACATGGGGATGGGGACGGGGATGAAGAGCGGACGGATTCGTGGTTCGCAATTATAGGGGAATCGGATATGTTACATGGCGTGC
The DNA here is from genome assembly GCF_000264995.1 of Punctularia strigosozonata HHB-11173 SS5. NCBI lineage: Eukaryota > Fungi > Basidiomycota > Agaricomycetes > Corticiales > Punctulariaceae > Punctularia > Punctularia strigosozonata. The sequence continues at coordinate 1,628,398 of NW_006767442.1, read as the reverse complement.
TCGATGGCGAATCTAAACCACAGTATGAGCACTTATCTTCATATTCCGAACAGCGAAGTCGACTGCGTCCCTCACCTTCACCAAGAAGCGCGTCCCAATCTAATTCCTCGAACTCAAATTCGGAGTCAGAGTCGCCTGCGGGCGCTGGAGCTCGAAGCTCACTATCAATCGCGGCGCTTTAATGATCCGCGCTGCACAATATCTGAGAGCAGCGAACTTACACTTCCTCCTGAGTTTCTAATAGCAAGTGCACGTCTGCCGTCCGGGACAGGGGTACGAAGGTACCGAAGTCCGTTTTCATCGTCTTCTTTCTCGATGTTTTGTGCATGTAGACCGGACCGAGGCTCGATGATGTTCGTGGATGGGTATTGGAGGAACAGAATTCTGTGTTTCCTGTATAAATATTGTGCCCGGCATCGTTGAGCTTTGTGGCCTTGTTATTGTCATTGTGCCTGTCGTCGTCGTCGCCGTCGCCGTCGCGAGACAAAGCAAGTATCCCACGCCACACAAGGCCACGGTGTAATTCCGCTACTTAGCGCTAAGAACCGAAGGCGAAATTGCTCGCAGACATATGAGGATCATGTTGGAATATGAGAATTCAGTGCGCGTTCAGTGCTCACTATTATCTGATCGCTGTACACATATATCTACTCGCGCTCGCATCCGATGTACCTTACGCGCTTGCCCAGCAATCTTACCCCTCGCATTGCAGACGGGTCAAGCGCGCTCCGCGCCCGACATGCCGCCCGACATTTAACAGATCATGGATGCAACACTTGTCAATTGCAATACCAAACGTAGCTACTCGACAACTTCAGGACAATACACCGTCGTATACGAACGGGCCGCCCGACGTGCCAACGCTCTGTTCATGAAACTAGCGTGGGTCGTACTGATACCTACAAGGTGATGGGGACGCAGCCAATGGAGATCAAGCCACCCTGTGTGGCAGAATCAGTCTTGTTCATCACGACGAAGGTCAAACGGAACACTTACGAAGGAATTGTTCTCGCAGCATACGGGGTTGGCGCTGCAGCTGCTACCGCCCAGGCCGATGACGGAGATGGGGCTGCAAGTGACACCAATGAGGACGTCCACGGCGTCAAGAACAATGCCGAGGAGCCCGAGGAGCAGGCTCGCCGACGCGGAGGACGCCTAGAGAAAGATACGTGGTGAGCTAGCTATGCAGTCCCGAAGGAGGTATTGCTGACGCTCTCAACGGAGTTGCAGCACTGCAGGGAGCCGGTGTTGCACTGACTGACTGTAGTCGGGGTTGGAGCCGGGGTCTAGTAGGCAAAGAAGGACCTGTCAGCGCTGCCGTCCCAGGCGCCTCCAACATAAAACACGTACGACCGTGACGGTCACGGTAGGGGGAGCCCCACCGGGCGCGGCGGCTGCAAGGAGGAAGAGCGCGAAGAGCGCAACGAAGAAGGTCGGAAGACGAGCGAACATGCTGAAAGAATTACTGGGCGGGGATCGAGAGGCTGGTTGACGCTGCAGTGAACTCGAGTGGTTCGCTGAAGTTTGGACCGCTGAACGTCTTCTCCTTTTATACGCGTTTTTTCACCTCCCCAGACTTTTTGCACCCGTCAACAGCCAGCTAGCCCTGGCACTGGCTCCAGGTAGGGAAGGCCCGGAATGGCAGCAAGGAAAGGCCGGCAAAGTTTGCCGCCATCCCATAAGTCTGGATCTGGCTGCCAGCATAGGCCGTAAGCAAGCTGTACTGCGAGAAGCACGGCGGAGAACGAGGGTGCCCACCTGTCCCACGCGGCGTCGGTGCGCTGCCGGGCTGGCTGCTGCCCATGATCAACTTGATGCAGCGCGAAATGCTAATCCATGACGCGCTTGTCTCGTCGCAGCTCTCACTGTTGCTCCCGAGAAAGTGGAGCTCTCTTGTCTGTTCGGTAGGGTTGGAAGGATTGAAAGCGAGTCTGCTCAGGGTCATGCGATGGTGCGGCGGTCATACTGCGCCTCTTGGTTGAGTGCGCTGCGCAAAATCCTGAGTCAGAGACCATACTTTCGCACAATTAATCAGCATAAAAATACACGCTCACGATCGAGTCTCGTTTGATTTCCCTACACGATGGCAGCAAAGTTCCAAGGGTCGAGTGACTACCATTGGGTCTAACAGAATTCGATCCGATCGGCAAGATCCTGGACGGCAGCGTGGAGGCACCAGAAACAAGGGCCATATGCGAAACACATTAGATTGAACGCGGATGCAACCACGAGTCAATGCGGTGATAGGACGAGTTTTTGCGGTTCTGTGAATGGCATTCGACGATGGAGCAGTTAGCGAAAGGCCGAGCGCGTTGCCGTGGAAAAACAAGTACGAGGTCGGCTGCTCATATACTCCCACGCGAATAAAAGCTCTTCTCACAAACATGCTCCGACACTGCGATCGGGATAATCACCTTATTCTACTCTCCCAGACGCCGCACTGTACCCAAAAGGATCCTGGTATCTCAGGAGAACGTACGGAAACCGGCCCACTACCGCATGTAACGACGGTCATATTCCATTGGGAGCATCGGTGCTAGGTCATCTCTGACGCAGAGCCACCAAATTGAGAAGTTGTATGGCCCTCCGTTAACTTGTTCAGTGCGTCGGAATATCTACGATGAAGAGCTGGGCTAAGTGAGATTCAATCGCCGGAGCTGCTCCTGTGCGGGTTAATTTGGACCGCGCTTCTGCTCTCGGCGCTCTCTCCAGACCTCAGTTCATCAGTTCGGAAAACATGGGAAAACATGTGCAACCTCGACATGCCTTCTCCTGATCTACATCTTCATTTTTTGCCGCTGTCGACGGCATTGACTAATGTCGAATCAGCGTAGACCCAGCCGTTGCTCCCGCCCGCACGTCTCCGCCTGAAGATGCCGTCTGCAGTGTATCAGAACGAGGACCACTCAAATTTCTGCCCCAGATTTTTGTCATCGGAGCCAATCGGGTTGCAAAACGGTACCCAGGCCGTGTGTCCTAGACCCACGCAGGGCGCTGAGCCCGATGTAAGAACTTCGCAGATTTCCAAGGCTGGCCGTGAACGCTCTGGCTAGTGAGTCGTTCGCGACGTCTCGTTGTAAGCATTCATTTCATCTCACAGACGTGTGTCTGCATATAATCTAGACGAGTCTCGTTCATGAGAAGCGCTTCAATGCCCCTTAGGCTTGCATGCTGCTGGGATTCAAAATCCGCGCTTCATCGAACGTGCGGAGTCGGTGGCTTTATTTAATGCGCACGGACAAATTCCGCCCCGTGTTCACTGTCGATGCATTAGGCTGGATGAAGCACGCCGGAAGACAGCCCGACGGGTATGGAGCAAGAATACCATCACGCGATTACCATTTTCCTGTACTCACCCCGGCCCCTCGCTTCTATAGAGTGGATCCGTGTTTAGCGACGCAAAACCAGCAACAGAACCACCTTCGGTGAGTTTGAGCGACAAACCAACGATGTACCTGATACATCGGTTATGTACCAACGGCATCCTCCTTGATCAATCTCGACACCAATTGAAGGAGTGTGGATGGCGCACATTTTTTGCCTTGTCCTGTGCCTCGTTCATCACTTGACCACCACACGCAGCGTGATCGCGATCTGGGCTTCTTTCCAGCTCCAATGTTATATCTATGGGTGAATCAGACCAGAGCAATACAGTTCACAACTCAAAAGCCAAAGCTGCATGCCGGTCATGTTCTTCCAAAGCATCTTTGTGTCACTCCAACTGACTTGCAATCTTTTCCGAGAATATGCGGCAAATACTGCTATCCGTGATGGTCGAGCGCTGGCCAGACGGCGAACGGACAAACCGAACACAGGTTAGGTAACGATGTATTGTCATCGTCGGTGTGCACGATCCGTGATGGTAGCTGTTTCATGAACGGAAAGTTCAGGCGAAAATATCGAGTAGTCTTTTGGCTCGCGCAAATGGATCGTCTTGACAAATGCTCACCCCGAAACGTCTTCCCACTGCATCGTCGGAGTCCGGAGCTCGCGCCCGGAAGGCAGCACGCGAGCGACATCTTCCGGTGCTTCCAATAGGCAGCGGCAGACGTGGCATTGGATCGCCGTAAGAGTGTCGTGAGTGTTTGAGCAGGTCTTCTTCAACGAATGAGCAGTTCCACCATCATATGCACCTCATTGGCTGGCAGAAGGAATGACAATTAGGAACAGATTATTGATGTTCGTGCAATACCATACATAGACGTATGACACGTACATCGTGCCTATGGAAGACGCTGGAGGACGGTTTGATTATACCAAGGCATACGTGTGATACGTTGTCTCATTCCCGTGCTGGAAACTTGGCCGGATCCTTCGGTCCATTGACCGATTGTGCTGTGCCAAGATATGCCGTATTCAGAGATGGAGATGATGAGTATATGTGCGGCGACACGGTCGGACAAGGCTATCTTGCGGTCGACGTCGATTCTGTGGCGATGCACACGAAGTCGCGCTCGAAAAAGCCTCTTCGGTCGGGGGTTTTTAACGCACTGACGAGGAACCTGACTTCGACCAGGGAGCTGAAGATGGCTTGCCTATGATACTTTACATAGCACTGTATGTACACACGTACCTAGGGCTTTTTGGTGCCGGTGGTGAGACGGTGTGGTCGGCTTCATCAGCTCACGAAAACCATTGAGCTGCTTGGCACGCTCGCTGTCGACTGCACGAGTGACGTACGTGAAGCGCAGCAACCGGCAGCCAGGACCTCGTCGGGCCGTCGGCAATCTACCTACCTACCCACCTACCAGTCACGACCGCATGCAACGATATGATGCTTCGAGCTTGGGGATGACGCGGGCGGTGGCAGTGGCACGACACGCGTCGGGCGCCAATGAGTGGGATCCGGTAGTATAGCAAAAGAACTGTAGATACAGGCGATACGGCGTGCAATATATAGAGTTTCGAGACGTCTTAGGGGCCCTAGATAAATCATATTCGAGGGCCTCAGACGCCCTGGGTGGATGTGCACGCATGATTAGCCTAGACACGCCCAATAGGACGCGGCAGATCTTGCATTAATTGCTTGCCGCGGCCGGGCCGCGGCCCGGTACAATCGTAGTCTAATCGTATTACTCCGTTACAGCGGCGCTGCAGGCGTAAGGAGTCAGAAATTCTGATGGCGATCAACGCGAGTCAGTCGAGAGCGCTGCTGAAAGCTGCTACTCCTACGTATTGGTGGGCGGTGCGGCAAACCGGTTGTTCCGCTATGGGGATCGCGCCGCCTACCTACCTACCTACCTACCGTCTCGGCACCGCAGGCGTAAGGAGTCAAAATTTTTGATAGCGATCGACGCGAGTCAGTCGAGAGTGCTGTTAAAAGCTGCTACTCCCGTCTCGGCATCAAGTTAATTCTCTTCACGACCACTCAGGACGATGATCGCCTCTACCAAAAACCTGCACATACGCGAACTGCGCGAGTCCGACCTCGACCGTTTGGTCACCCTGCAGCACGACCCGACGATCATGCGCAGCGGGCCGGCCTACCCCGTTCCGAAAGGGCCTACATACCGCAAGCAGCTGGAGGCTCTGCCGGATCACACCCTGATCACGGTGATGGTGGAGGCAAAGGCGCCGCTCGAGGGGGGGTCGATCCCCGCCGACGCGAGTCAGAAGGAGCGAGGAGACGCGCTTTTCGTCGGCATGATGACGCTTTCCATTCGAATCCCCAAGAATCGGGATGCCCAGTTCGGGATCGCGCTGGTGGACAAATGGCGTGGGAAGGGGTATGGGACGGAGATGACGGAGTGGATCGTTGGCTACGCGTTCGAGCAACTTGCGGTCCATAGGATATCGCTAGGGGTCCTCGAATGGAACGCGGCTGCGATCAGCGTATACAAGAAAGTGTGAGTACACTCATGTATTGCTGCGGTGGTCGGTTTTCTGAGCTCGTCTGATATATCCAGAGGATTTGTCGAGGAAGGACGCAAGAGGAAGTGCAATTGGCAGGATGGAAAATGGCAAGACATGGTATTTATGGGAATACTAGAGGAAGAGTGGCTGGCGAGGGCGCAACAGACATGAGGCTTAGCATACCCCGTTTTCCTCTGGATAGACCGATCGGCGAAGACTACGAGGTTGTTGGGGTATGCAGTCTTCATATTGTTTATATATACTTCGCTTTGATGAAGTAGGGCCAATCATGATTGTCGTGGCATTGATCGAGTCTCGGTTCAAGGTCCAACGACGGACTTGTTGGCGCATCGCCGTCGTGGACTTGATATGCGAATCGTACTAAAACGGCTTTGCTCTTGGTAGCGATGAGCTGGTTCATAGCGGCCGGAGAATCCGTGGTGCGGCGACACATTCTATATTGTGTGTGCGCGTTGCTGGCTGGCAATGGAGCCTTGCCATTAGGATGCTGGGGTTACCCGCGGCAGTAGCGCGATCCGTGTGGCAACAAGATGAGCGCAATGAGAGGCTTCCGGAAACGAAGAGCGATGGAAGGTCAGCCTTCGAATGCGGAAGGTATCCTGTGCTCATTCAAACCAACGCTCAATGGGTCACTGGCATTCTGAGCAATACGAGACTCCGGTGGGTTGGCCATGTGATGGGTTTGTGGTGGTCTGTACAATCGGTTTCCTGCAACGACCGCAGGATGTATAGACCACGGTATGAACCTTGCATTGACTATCAGCAAGAGCGTGAAGCAGACTACATACACCTCTTACCGCAGGCGCGTCGTGCGTGGAGCCCCCTTGTGCACACTCTCGAACGTACGCAGCAGCCGCGTCGAGTTTCAAACGAGAAAGTTTGTCTGGAGCGACGATCACAATAATCAGTTTAACGGAAATGGGGGCGATATTGCCGAAGACGACACCGACACTCACCTAGATACGACTCGATAAACCGAGCAGCGCGGTTCTTACTGATTCCCAATTCGCTCCGAACGACAATCGCCAGAGAAGCGCACGTTTGGACATCTCCCTATAACAATATCAGCCCCCTCTTACAAGCAGAGACAGGTCTTGGAGAACTCACGTCGTTGGCCAAGTCGTCCAGCGAATCCCGCAGAGCCGCCCATCCCAGCTCACGCATCCTCCGTTCATCCTCCACGATCGCGCGCCTCCGATCGCCCGTCAACGCCTTCGACCGTTTGTGCTCGAGCGCCCCGTTCGACTCCGACATCGCGATCTCTGATCCATCCAACCTCAACTCGACCGAAACCGTATCTGACCCGAGTCGACTCTGCGAGCGCGATCTCCGCATCCGCGCCGAACCCCGGCTCGATGTATGGCGCATATCCCTGATCGTCTCCTCCCTGTCCAGGCCACCGAGCCCCTTGCGCGTCCTCCGCTCACGCAAGCGCGGTTCCGCGGCAATCACGGTTTGCACGCTGCTCGACGAGTCGTTTCTCGCGAGCGCCTTCGTCTGCATCGGCAGCTTCGATTGCGCGGGCAGACTGGCGAGAGTCGAGCTTCGGCTCCGGGCCTGAACCATCCTCCTCGTCCGGCTGCCCGACCCGGAACCCGACAAGGATCGGCCGCCCGATGCCGAGCCCGACTTGGACCGCAGACGGTCGTGGCGCATCCTCGGAGGCGAATCCGATCCAGCATCCTCCGATTCGGACTCGGTAGACGCGGGAGACGGCGAGGAATCATCGTCGTCCGGGTTGGCCACGTGCGACAACGGGCTGGGATTCGGCGGGACGGCGCGCGGATGCAAATGCGGCGAGGTCAGTGGCGACATGAGCGGCCTTAGATCGCTCTCCTCCCCTTCGCTCTGCTCCTCCTCCCCGTCCCCGCAGTCCCCCTCGCTACCCTCCCCATCCGAAAGAGCGCCCTCGCCAACGTGATGTAAGCTTCCCCTCGCGCTTTCGCTGGGGCTAGCGCTCCGCCCGCTCGGCGTCAAGCTTGGCCGGCGCGAGGCGGGATCGAATCCCCTCGGGAAATGTCGCGCGGCGGAATGGCTCTCGCGCCGGAGCAATAGCGGCGAGCGTGTCGACGTTACCGACGTAGGCGACGGCGAACTCAGCGCGCTCGCGCTCCGCATTGGGCTCGGGGAACCGACGGGCGTCAGCGGCTTCGGCACGGCGCCGCCGCGCGAGGACGACGCGGACATCGACTCGACGCTCTTCTTGCCCGGGCTCCGTTTCGCACGCCCGGCGGCGGCAACTAGGGTGGGATCCGTAGACACGGACCGCATCGGTGTGCCTCTGCCCGCCGTGGGGGGCGGCACGGAGGGGCGCGGTGACTGGAGGTGCGGGAACGCGGCAGGCGCGGACAGCGAGTGCGCCAGCGCCGGCGTGCCCCCGGGGAGGAGCTCAGGTTGCAGAGGAGTCGGCAAGGGAGGCGACGGCGGCGAAGGCGGCACGATGTCCATGAGAAGAGCCCCTACGAGAGCCCACAGCTGTGCGGCGGACTCGTGCCCAGCTTCAAGCGCTACCTGTGCATTGCGCTCGCACAACGGACGACGGTCTGCGCCCGCGTTGGCGACGTCGAGGCTGTACCCGCGAGCCAAGGCGGCAAACGTGGTAGACTCGTGTACGGCAGACGTGTCGGCGACGATGCCTAGGTCCTGCGTCTCGCAGCGGTAGGCAGGGTCGCCAAGGGCCTTCAGCTTCCCGCGCTGCCTCGCCACGACGGGCCGCAGTTCGGGATCGCTGTATAGGTAGGTCGGGACGTCAATTCCATAGAATATGGAGAAGGTAGTGAAAGCACTCACACATCATCGTACGGCACCTCCCACCGCTCGGGCTTGTCCGCTACGAATACGACGTTGCCCGCCGGATCGAACGCCATCGCGTTCCTTGGTACGGCGTCGACCACGGTCGCGGACTGGCGCACGTCCAGCTGCGAGAATGCGCCGGACGCGTGCGACGCCCATAGCGCGTGCGAATCCGCCCATACGGCATCTGCACCCAAGAGCAAGATGGCAACGATGAGCATGGTGCTGCTAAGCGCGCCAGACAAACACCTCGCGTACCGGCTACTCCGCCCTCGGCCGCGGACCCATTGACGCGCCACTTCGCGATCCACCCTCGTCGCACGTCCCAGATCTCCACCGCATCGCCCGTACCTCCACCGACGCTTGTCCCGCTGATGTCCTTCGTGGCGACGCCAGGCACTACACTTTCCGGGGGGCTCTCGACACCATCGCTCCCGCTTCCCGTCCCCGCCGTCGCGTGCGACACGATTGCGAGCTCGCATTCGTACTCGGGCCGCCACCTCACGGTGCGCACAGGGAACGACGGGTGAAGTGTGTAGGTCGGCGCGAGCGGTATATGTCCCGCCCTCAGATCCCACACCTGGTATCAAGCAAAGCATCAGCACCCACCAGCCCTGCGATACCGCAACGTCACACGTACCTGAACCGTCCGATCCATGCCGCCCGTCGCGATCCACCCATTACCACCGGCACCGTCTCCCGTGCCATCCGCAGCAGCTACCGCGGGCGCGCTGCCCGTCGCGGGCCTCTTGGAGCTGTTGCTCGAACCGGCAACGATTTGAGATGCGGGAACGCACCAATCGAGCGCGAGGATCGCACCTGCATGCGCGACCGGGACGCGGTCTAGCTGGCCGCGCTGGCCCATGCGGAGGTCCCATCTATGAAAGCGGAGGTGAGCGCTTGCGGCCACCGACGGAACAGGGGAGAAGGAGAGAAGGAGGAAGGATGGGTGAGCGCATGAGGCTCACCGGTACAGACTCCCGTTCTCAAGCCCGGCGATCGCCTGGAGCGGGTTCTGCACATCGGGCGAGAATAGGACGGCGCGGACCGGCGCGGGGTGGTGAATCTTCAGCCGGGATTGCGAGAGGTTTCTTAGATCCTGAGGGTCGTTCGAGAATTAGCTGTCCGGGTCGACCGGGTATCTGGGGTATGTGCTCACCCATACGCGCATGTCACAGTCCGCGGAGCCAGTCACGCAGTAGTAGTGCACCTGGCGCGAGTAGGAGAGGCGGTGGATGGCGCGCATGTGGTCGCGCGTCCTGCGTTCTAGCGCATGATGAGTAAAGACGCTGAGTATGGAACATGCATATAGGCGCACCATGCTTGGACGAGCCCGATTTGTTGATGTCCCACATGACGAGCTCGCCGTTCCGCGCGCTCGTCAATATCTTGTTGCTAAACGCTGTCACAAAAGGTCTCATGAGTTCTCTGATCTCCTTCCTCGTGCATATAGTCAGAGTGATGCTTACATCCATATCCCCATGCAACGTCCGTCACTGCGCTCGCGCCGCCATCCACCTTAAGCCCGGAGCCGTCCCACATGTTACGCCCCGCGTCGATGCGGTGTCCGCCCCGACCCACCGCCGAACGCGCGACATGCTCAAGCCCTCCCGATGCCGCTGACGAGTAGGATGTAGGGCCAGTTGGTGGCACGACGCGCACGATCCTCAGCGCTGCACGAGCAAACGTGTCAGCGTCACGATTATCGCATATCAGTATCGCCACGAAGAGTCGCATATAGTCACAGGACGCATACATGCGTCCACAAAGTCACGCATATATGCGCCACGCAAGATGGGGAAGGAGAGACAAGGCGATGAGAAAGACGCACATTCCCTTCCGGCTACGACACAACGCCCATCGTCGCCCTGTGCGCGCGCGATCGAGCCTCCGCCCACGCTCGACACGCGGGGAAGCCGTACGGTCCTGGTAGGGCCCTTGTATCCATGCTCACGCATGTCCGAGTACATTTCCACGATGTCGTCGACATCCTTCGTAGGGTTGTGACCACCGAAAGCTGCGTTAGTGGTGGTACTGGCGACCGCCGCGATCGTGTTGGCGCCAAGGCTGAGTCTACCCGAGAACGCAAGCGACGCGCGGCGGTTCGCAGGGCCGGCTGCGGCAGTCGCAGGGTCCGAAGACATCATATCATGGTGGTCAATCGTCGAGAGATAGTAAGTTTGTTGACCAGAACGATGAACTCAAGCGTCCGACAAGAGACTCGAGAGGCCGACGGCCAAGGGACGCGAGCACGTGCTCTCTACAAAAGGCGGTATTCCCACGCACACTTCCCGATATAGCATGCAGGCGCCCGAATTGGCAGATTTTCCATAACCAGCCGCCGACATCATGGAGCACACGAGCGTGAGCCGCAATGAGCTCAGAATACACCGTACAGCATCTTCTCCTTGTTCTCCTCGATCCGCTCGGGGCAATATTACCTGTATATTAGACCGACGTTCGCCACGACGACGGCGACATGTCTAGCTCGCGCGCAGGCTATGTCAAAGCGACACCGTCCACGCCTCATTTCCCGATATCGCTGGAGCCACTCGCCTCGTCGGCAGACGACGTAGGAGACGAGGACGACATCCAGTCGTGGACACCCCATAGCGGCACGAATCATCGCTCGAAGCTCGACTGGACGAATCTACTGGAACGATGGCGGACGTTCCACCCGCCTCGTCGGATATCGCATTGCATTGACGTAGTGCGGGAGTTCGTGGAGGATAATGCGGGATTGCTATTGGTTGCTCTTAGCCAGCTTTTCTTCGCACTTATGAACGTGATGGTGAAGAAGCTGAATGCGCTGGATCCGCCGGTGCCGCCATTAGAGGTACGTCCCAATGACCCAAGCTTCGTTGTTGGTATCATAGCTCATGTTGCTCATAGCTTGTTTCTGTTCGGATGGTGAGTTTCTTGCTCGTATGCTCTGAAGGATTCGTGTCTGACATAGGAATACGCAGGGTATTACATATGTTTGCTGCATCACCTACATGACGACTAGAGGCATCGAGCACCCTTTCATTGGACCCGGACCCTACACTGTACGAATACTGCTAATCCTACGAGGTCTATCGGGGTACGTTTTCTTCGGGATATCTCGCTTTAGGCCTATCTCAATGCTGACCATCCCCTTGCAGCTTTATCGGCCTGTTCGGTACCTACTTCTCGCTACAATACCTCTCCCTTGCCGACACCACCGTCCTCTCCTTCCTCTCACCCTTTACCACCGCGGTCGCTGCGCACTTCATTCTCAGCGAGAAGATGCGACTGAAAGAGGTTTGGGCAGCCCGTAAGTTCAGTCCTCGCCTCCCCAAACGCAGTTCGGGTCTTTTATACGTATTGAATCCTGCAGTGGTCAGTCTGTTCGGCGTGCTCCTCATTGCACGTCCGACCTTCCTCTTCCACTCCTCCTCCTCCACCAACGCGGCGCCGGAAGAACCAGCAACCCTCGACCCCGTCGCAGGTGTTGGTGATGAGCGAGGGACGCCCGCAGACCGCCTTCACGCCGTCGGGTACGCAACCCGCCCTTATTCACTCAGCCCCGTTCTGATGGTATCATCACAGATTCATGATGTTGGGAGTCGTGGGCACGACCGTGGCGTGTACGTTACCAAAAAGCAATTTCTCTCCCCGCTCTGCGACACTGACCTCCATCATCTCCTTCCAGTCCTATCCATTCGCGCGGTCGGCAAACGCGCACACGCTCTCCACTCGCTGACATCTTTCTCCCTCCAATCCGTCATCGCGTCCTCCATCGGGTTCGTCCCTCCCATTTATCCTCTGTTTTTGCTGTTTGATCTGACCAACGCATCTTCTTTCCAGGATGCTTGCTACCGGAACGCACGTCGTGGTCCCAACATCCCCCGCCTTCCTTCTCTTCCTCCTCCTCATTGGCGTCTCCGGCTTCGTCGCCCAGTTCCTCCTCACGCTCGGCGTGCAGCGCGAGAACGTCGGGCGCGCGAGTATGGGCACTTACGCCCAGGTACGCACTCTCTACGAGCCGACGGATCAGGCAGCTGACGTTACCTTCTGGTGCTCAGTTGATCTTCGCGTCGGCCTTCGACCGGATCTTCTTCCACGGCAAACCCTCCTTCCTCTCCGTGCTGGGCACGGTCATCATCATGGGCGCCGCCTTCTACGTTGCGGTGCGCAACGCTCCCTTTCCTCTTCCGCCGTCTCTGGCTGACCAACTTGGTCCACTTCACCCCACACAGGTCACGAAAGAGAAAGATCCGGCCAACAATACCTCGTCCACCGCCAGCGGACACCGAAGTCGGACGACCGCGCAATCCGCGGTTCCGACCGAGCTCGAGGAAGGGCTTTTGCACAACGCCGCTGCTTCCGACGGCGAAGACGATGAGGAGGACGGGAAAAGCGTTGATAACGCACCAGAACGGGACTCCATGATTAGAAAGGATCGCTCGCTAGAGATACAAGGTATCGTGAAGGGCGATAACGCGTAGTAAGCTATCAACGACCTTGATTTCACTGTGTGTGTGTATGTCCATCTACTTGGACAATGCTAGATCTATTTGTATCGCTGACAGTTTATCCTGCCTGTACGAACAAGATACGATCAGAGCACCCCGTCTTCAATCCAGTTGGATGGGTTTCATACGATTTCATTACATAGCATAGAGCATAGCATACATGAGTTTGGAATACATTCGGATACAACTATCGTGCTTCAAACCAGACGACAAGCGCAGCTACTCATCTAGTCTTGTGCTTCTTGTTCGACCTCATCGCAACTTGACCATCGGATTTCCTCTTCTTCCCGTCGTTCACGGCCGCCCTGTTCCCGGCCTGTACTTCCTGCGCTTTGACGCGTGCGGCGTGGTTGTCGCGAATGCGAGTCGAGCGTCTGACGGGCTTCTTCGGGGAGGAGGCACTTTCCGGAACACGAGCATGAGCTCGCGTACGCGAAGGCCGGGCAGGCTCTGGAGCCGGTGGAACGACGACTTCCGCAGGCCCGTCAGGGTCAACGTCCATCGGGACGTGCGCCGTGGTTTTCTCGAACGGCGGAGGCGCGGTGGGTGAACCCTCCTCGGCACGTTGCGCCCTGGTGGAGGTGGACGGCTCCGGTCCGGCGACTGGCGCGCCCACAGCATATTCCGTGTACGTAGCTGGATTTGCCTCGCTCTCCGCGACAAGTGGCACCAGCGTCGCAGTCGACGATTGTCGCCGTTGCGCTGAGTCCTGCGCGTCGATCGAACGGGAGTTGTTCGGGAGTCCAGGAAGCAAAGCAACGGGTCCAGCACCAGTGACGGGGCCTGCGCCGTTAACGACGGGCACCAGAGGTGCGGCCGAAGGTACGCGCTTGGAGAGCTGTCTCGAGTCTTGGTCGTTACTCGATGCGGCCCCGGCGACCGGCATCATGGTAGATGCCTGTTGAGCGTGTTCGGCGCTGTTGGGGGCTGGCAATTCCGTGTTTGATGGCTCGCGGGTAGAGAGGGGTTGCGTCGCGTCTTCGGTGTCACCCTGGGTAGGTTCTGGTCTGAGTGGGGGAAGCGCTTGAACGTTTTCAAGCGACTCTTGTGGAGCTCCCGGCACGTAACGTTCAGCAATTCTTCTCTTGGGAGGAATCCTCTCACGGATATCAGCAAGGGCTAATAGATTCTGAACCAACGGGTCGTCATAATATAGAGACGATATCCGGGACGTAGGCAGGGTGCATCCATCAGGAAAAACCGGATTTGCTAAAAACCTCCTAAAACGTACTAAAACGTGCTCATTTAGTAGCTTTAGAGGGTTTCGGTACTCAATAAGCGACTCTTTCGATAGTCCGATTTTTCCTGATGTCCTTGGAGCCACTTGAATCTTCGTGCCTTGGGCAAGTCCCAACGCTTGTCGGCATCTCCCAAGAGTAATCCGTTGAGCAAGTCTCGAGCTATAGATAGCGTTCGAGGTCAGCATCTCATCCCGTTTACTTGTGCCCAGAAGCGCTTACCGTCCTCGTGGAGCCATGGCGCTTCCAGGGCCTTCAGCTGAGAAAGCCTAGTGGACATCTGGGTGATCATGTCATCTGCGCCTTCTGCAACGAGGTACGGCCGCCTGCCGAATATGCTATACCATAGTTGAGTCAAGCGAGTAGTGGAGGCAGCCTATCGTGACTCACAGGAAGAACATGACGCCTCCTACGCAAAATGCATCACTCTTCTCAGTATATCGCCTTTCGGATACTTCGGGTGCAGCCCAGTTTGAGGTGCCTGCTCGTTTCTGGACCAAATTCCGTGACTTTGACAAGAACGGGGTTTTGGAATCGCACTTACTACAATCGCATCGCGGTCCTTGTTGATTGGGATGGATATACCAAGATCGCAGATTCTAATAGTGAGTACGCCTTGACTGTCTTTATGAAAAATGAGGATATTCTACACCATTCACAGGTCAATGCGGTGCGTAAGAGGTGAAGTGAGAAACACGAGCCTCGGGTTTGATGTCGCGATGAAGGAAACCTTGAGCGTGGATGTACTAAGAGTCATCTGTCAGATGATCATCAATCTATGCGTCGTGGAGGAGCTTACCAACAAGCCTTCCATCAGCTGCGCTACAACAGGTCGGGCAAGTTGATCCGCTAACATATGTCAGAAATGTTAGAAGACCATGTTTATGCGGAGAATGAGGAGCGAACTTACAAAGACTCCCATGATATTCAATGTAGCGCTCGGCTGTCTCGTAAGCGGCCAACGGTGTGATCAGTACTTCGGGGAAAAAAATGAGTATGTGGATAAAAGCGGTGTGGATTATAATTACACAGCGTTCTGGGTTGCTCGGGATCCCTGCACCAGTCGACCAAAGGGAGGACATTTGGATGTTGCAATTGTTCCCACAGGCTAACCTCAAAGCAAAATTTGCCGAATTCTGGCTGCTTCATCCTGATACTTTTGACTGCCACCGCACGCCCGGCAACAGTATGGGCGATAAACACCTCTGACCATGAAACTCAGTTTTCGGCCATCAATAACTAAATCCTTGACGTACCCCCTTCAGCACCGCTTCCAATGATCTTATCAGGGATGTAGCGCGAGGCATGCATAGGAGCACTCTCGACATCCTGCATGGAACGGAAGACGTAATCTATATCATCGACTCAGCGCGCATGTGATGAATATAAGGGGAGAGTAGTACGCACCAGTGCCATCGATATTTATACTTTCATCAGGCGAGAGTTTATATTCCCGTTCGAGGGCCGCTCGTTCGCCGTTGATCTGCGTTATATTGTGGGCGACAAAGACATAATATATCTCAAAGAGAGCGCTTACAATCACTGCGACAGCTTCACTTGCTCTAACAAGGGAAATTTCCTTTGCGTAGTCCCCTTTGGTTGCATTTTTTATCCGCTTGACCACTAAAATGATGTCCGACGAAACGTCTGCTGCAAGGAATCAATGTAGATCATGTCGATTCTTCGACACCACTCACCTGTTTTTCGTGCAGCGGCGTACAACAAACCACCTTCGTTGCGATAGATGCACCACTCAAGAGATTCAATATCGTCCCGAGTGTTCACACCTGATCGATTCTGAGGAACCGGGCCCGGTTCCTCGAAGATGACATGCGACCTGCTTTTGGTAGCAGACTGAAGGAACCCCCAGGCCCTGGAGGTTTGTCGCAGTCTGTGCTTGAAGGATGCGCGTCGAGCGAATACCGCGATGTCCGTGAACCCAGAGGATCGCTGCGCCATATCCGTGAATGGGAAGCAAGTTGAAGGAAGAAAAGAGTTCATGATCGATACACGCACAGCGCCTTATATGTTCCCGCTCCACAAATACAGTGGCCCGATGCCTGTGACTTCCGATGCCACCATCGTGTTTTCAGCAACTATCATTTGCCCTGGATGGAGCTGGAACTAGGGCCACCGACGGGACAAATGTTTCATCCGAAAGAAAAGAGCAATACGTCGTCGTTAGATTCCAAGTTTTACAAGGCCTAAAGAGGGTCGTTATCATTGAAATGAGCAGAGCACTGCGTGAAGCAAGCTTCGCGATTCTGGTGGCACGCCTAGGCATTATAACATCCACCAACAAGGGCTGCCGATAGGATATAGGGCATGAGTGAGACATGTGCCACGACCACATAAGTAGCGTGGCCTGATCGTATGTTTCATTCGCGGACAACGCCAGTCTATGAGAAGAGGTAAACGCAAAGGCATCCCCACGCGCAATGTACTCTAGACCATGCCGGTCCGGTCCGATTTGGATGAGGAACCGTGGCCATGCGGGCCAGCATCATTCGAACCACTACCGCCCAGCGATCTCGGAGTCAACATCACTATCCCACATTAGCCTTGTTTGAGAGCTATATAGAGATACGAACAATGTACAGTTCATCGGTGGTGGTGACGACATGCGAATGCTTGCTTAACCCCAGCATCTGATGGGTAGAGGGGTATCGATAGTTCCGTTGAGAATCTTGGGGTTAGCAGTGGCATCGCTAGGTCGTTCCTCCAAGTCATGGACCGGCACCCAGCGGTAGTGATCGAGTACAAGAAGTCGCCATCGTCTTCGTACCTCGTCCCACTCCGCCACCTCGTCGTCCGCGCTGTTCGCGAAGACGGGGTCACCGTCGTTGAATCGTTCCTCGGTGAAAGCTTTCACAATCCAAGGGGGAAACGTTCGCATGGCCCTCATGATGCAATCGAGACACCTTCCATAGCCGAGATGCCAACGTTCCAGCACATTATAGACTGTCTGCGGAATATGATGAAACTGGAGTTTGCATTGCTCGGCGAACACCCGAGGTCGCCGAGGATAGAGGGGCACCGGAAGGACCAGCACATCGCTTTCAACCTCTTCGAAGAAATGGAGGCCGAGGTGACCCATTACGGTGGCCTCCTTTACCGTCCGTTTCGGTGGGTATATCTCCGATTGGCATGCGCTCCGGTCGTGAAACGCATGTCCCTGCTCGTCTACGCCTATACGAGGCCTTGGCTGTAAGAATCTCTCTGCGTCGAGGCGATTCTTGTGGCCGAAGTCTCGGCGACAACGATGCCATAACGCGGTCTCCTGGGCGCAGTCCTCGCACAGCTCGCACATGTTGCTTAAGTCTTCGTTCGGAAGCGCCGAGGAGGTTGCGTCTCTGATCTTCGGGCGAATGTCGTTGAACGCATCTTTAATCGCTGCGATGAAAGCCTTGAAGTCTCGAGGTGGGGTTTTGGATGCGTGGTCTGGCGAGGGAGGTTTGCGCGCGGACGTTGTCGGGTCGTCCTTCTCGGCTGGGCTGCGTCAAGCAGCGTCAGCCAACGCAAAGGGTGCACTGAGATGACGATGACATACGATGCGACTCGGGTGGTGACGTGTCTATGGGACTCTTCCAGTGGTACTTCATGGTGGATGTCCAAAAGCTTTATGTTCGTCAACAGTTCCCTGGCGTTGCTGATAGCGCGTGCTAAAGCACCCTCCGTCTCAACCACCTGCCTCCTGACGTCCTTCGTCCCCGATCTCATCCTCTTGAACTCTGATGCAGCGCGTTCGAAGGCCCTACTTCGACCCTCCAACTTCGCCCATGATCCATCACCTGCACTTCGTGGTTCATCGTCGCGTCGACGTCGTTTTTGAGGGCGCTCTCCAATTTCGACTGAAGGTCGGCTTCGTTTCGGGTTGCGCGTGTAATGGGAAGCAAGACTGTTGAGGGCAGCGAACTTCTTTGATATTCTCGCAGGTGCAGGTTTCTGAGGAGTGGCTCTCGTTTTCGGGGCCGGAGGTGCATGCTGAGTGGCTGACCGTGTTTGAGATCGAAGGGTGGGAGCCATGTCGATTATGCAACTGATGAAGTAGTGAGCTCCAGCCGTCTGTAAGAGCCACTGGCAAATGGTTGCGCTCACGGCGAAATAGGGCACGGAAAGGTTCAACACTAACTGATACTTGATGGATGTGCCCTTTCGACCTCGATGATCGTTTGGTTCACGAGTGAGACACACTCTGCCTCTACAACGGGTAACAGCGACGCGCTGAATCCATGAAGATGATCCGAGAGGCCAGGCTACGACAAGAGAGGATGATCTGTGCCCTCATAGTTGGATTCCAACGTACGACCGCGCCATGGGGACGTACACTGGCGCAGACAAAAAGGATGGATTTGACGCGTACGGTTCCGTCCCCCTTATCACTCTCAGCTCTGTCATGGATTTCAGAAACAACGGATCCATAGTCCATGCACTCCGTCCGCTCATTTTACCAATCTTGATTCATATAGTGGTAAGTTGACCGTCATGTCACCCTCTTGCCTTGAGCACCCTCGTCCCAATCGCTCATCGTCGTCGAAGATATTGCCTCACATAGACCATGGATCATAAGGTACATACATTCTGCGATACATTAGAACAAATTGTGGTACATCATATCGGAAGACACAGAGATTGCTCAATCAGTCTTGCGTTTCTTGCTGATCTCCTCTACCCGCGTGCCCAGCTTCCTCTTCTCGCCGGTCACCTCCACCTTGACCCCGGACGCAGCCTGCGCGCCGTAAGATGCGGCGAACTTCTCACCAGCCGTACCGGCGCGCCTGTCGCGAATGCGAGACGAGCGCCTGACAGGTAGTTTCGGGATAGAGAAGGAGGCGCCTTTCTCTGCGCGAGCACGAGCCCGAGTACGTCGAGGGCGAGAAGCCTCCAAGACAACTGCAGTTGGCAAAGCGTCGGCGTCCGCAACTTCTGGTTCTTCGGCTGCATCACGAACGCCGTCAACGGTCACAGCGGCGTCCGGCGCGGAGATGGGTTCATGTTCCAAGACCGCGCTTGGCACTGGCTTGGCACCCGCAGCACGCTCGACGTGCTCCTGGCCGATAGGCAGCGCAGGAGTCGCGCGTAGAGTTGAGCATGGAGTTGCAGGTCCCGCTCTATTAATACCTGGGAGCGCGAGAGATGTTGGAGGGGTGGCCAAGTCGATATCATAAACTGTTTCGGTCTTCACGTGTACCGGCATCGTAGTTGACGAATGATGTGCGGAGAGCAGGCCAGTGGAACCTGGCGTGCGATTCGATCGAGGAAAACCTATAGCACCCACGGCGTCGGAAATGGGCGACCCGGGAGAGGCGAGGGGCTCCGTCGAGCCTCGGAGGTAGTTCGAAATCGGCGTGCGGAGCCGCCGCAGAACGCGAACCACAGGGACTCCAGGTGTGTATAGCCTCGGGATAGGTGGCGGATCCAAGGAGTGGCATTGAAGAATGGCGAAAAGGTTATGAGCTAGAGGGTGGCGAGAGAACAGAGGTTGGACGCGCGCTTGTGGAACTGCGCAACCTTGCAACCAAGAGGACTGCCGTGCTTGAATCAGGTTCATGCGCTCCGCAGGGTTTTCCTTGAGTAACCCGTGAAGTAAGCGTCGAGCTAACAAATTCGACGCCGATGAGGACACATCTTTAATCACAGGAGTGTTGACATACCGCTGCGGGTGAGCGGGTCGTCTTCGCGGTCGGCGTCCCCCCGAGTAGGGCGGTGGTGGTCCGTATCCTCATGATCCATTTCCTCGTCATCTTCATCTGGTCCTATGCGATCGAGTTGTGAAAGCCTGGTCCTGATCATCTCGGCCATATCGTTCGCTTGGTCGCTGACAAGAAACGGGCGTTCGGCAAACAGACTGGTTCATTTACGTCAGTCAAGATCTTATAGAATGTGATTGTTCAACCCACATGAAAAACATGACGCCTCCTACACAGAAAGCCTCGCTGATCTCATTATTCCGCGATATTGCCACCTCAGGCGCAGCCCAATTGGCAGTACCCGCACGGTCCTGGAATCCGAGAACGTGAGATATAACAGTATCAGATGAACGCCCACTAACCACATTGGCGTCGGGATTCTCGTTGATCGGGATGCACGTCCCAAAATCGGTTATCTTAACGGTGAGCACGCCCGATTCATCTATGTGGAAGACGAGGATATTCTACTGTCTCATGAGACCCAGACTCGAAACGGGGACGACAACAACACACTAACCTCAGGTTTGATGTCGCGATGGAGGAACCCTTGCGCATGCATGTACTGCAAAAAAGTCGTCAGCGAGCCTGGAAAAAAAGCGTCTATCGCGAGACTACCGTAAGACCATCAATAATTTGAGCTAGTACAGGTTTGGCAAGTTCCTCCGCTGGCAGGCCATCAGACTAACACAGCGCGAACTCCGCGGGGGCAGGAGACTCACCAAGTCCGCCGAAACGTTCAATGTAATGGTACAGAGACTGATGGGGAGCCAAGTGAGAGACAATATCTTTTATGAGAGATCGAGGTGGGAGTGAGATTCAGCACGGAGTGCGGCATGTAAGTGAACTCACATAGGAGCGCAGGCTTGTCGGGATCTCTATACCAATCGACCATGGAGTTCACATTACGATGATGAAGTCCCTCCCAAAGACGGATTTCATTGGCATATTTCTCGAAAGAACCATGGCGCATCTGCACCTTCTTGATGGCAACCATACATCCGGTCGTGGTACATCTGGCCATGGAGACGACTGAAACAAAGCAGACATTCAGGACGCGATTGAGGCGCGGCTAACGACTATTCATGACCAACCTCCTTCTGCCCCGCTCCCGATTTGCAGTTGCTTGACGTAGTTGTTTTTGTTCCTCGGATCATCCCCGAGATGTGTAAGCAGCCGATATACAAAATCTGTGCAGTTGAATGAGAGCGATTCTTCTAAGTTTAACGAGAAACGCATACCGTTGCCATCGATGTGGACACTGTCGTCCGGCGACAGCGTGTACAGACGTCCGAGCACCATTTCTTCGCCGTTGATCTGCCATTTGTTAGATCGAACTATATGGTGTGATTGTGGTCGCGCTCACACTCATGGTCGCGGTTTCGCTCCTTCTTGACATACAGATTGCCACTGTGCCTTCCCTTTCGCCCGGACCCTTCAGAATTACAGCTAGAGCAGTTGATGATCTATTCGCTGCATTCCGAAGAGATGAACTGCTATTCATCGGAGAAAGTGTGCCACTCACGAGTTGTCGGCGTGCTAGCTTGCAAAGTCCCGGATTTGTCACGCCAAATCAGCCAATCCTGAATGTCGGTAGGGCTAGTGTGGGACGAAGTGTTCAGCAGAACATGCGGCATGGCTTTCGCAGACGACTGGAAGAAGCCCCAGGCGGTTGACGTGTGCCGCAGTTCGTATCTGAGGGAAGCGCGTTGAGCGAATACTTTGAGGTTCGCTAGCCCCTGAAACGATGATCGTAATGTCCGCGTCATAATTTGAGGGGGTAAGGTTGAAAGGAGAGAAAAGGGGACGAACCTTTCGGAGACGACGGGTATATATGTACGGCGCTGCAAAGCAAATGGCCCACAAGACGTGTGGCTTCAGTAGCAGTCATTGTGATCGCGGCCACCAACCAACATCCGATCACGAGCTGACGTCTATGGAAGGCCACAGTCCGGTATTTAGGGGATGTTCCAAACCAGAGGGTCTGTGGTATGTGACCAAGGTTGGATGGTGCAATGCAAGTGCTGCAGCCTGCGCCTAGACGACTCCGTCTGACTTTAGTCCTTTCTGCATGCCAGTGGATCTACATGCCCTCATCCGGAGTCTCGGTCGCGCATCGGGTTGTCGAGTTATTGAAGATATGTGCATAATGTTATTGTAGGAAGTAGAGAACGCCCTACTTGAACCAGTGGTGGCGCCGCCGAGGAAACATATTGGATCCACGTGCCCAACTAGTGGCCCGAGCAACAACTACGCGGGCCGGCGAATTACTCCATAAGATCATTGGCCTCTTGCTATGTGTACGCGGAACGGAAGATCACACGATGTCGTATACTTATTCTAATAGACACCGCGGAGTGTACTCAAGTCTACACGAGTCCAAGCCCAGTCATCTTCAGGAACAGGGACATCAGTCGTTCCATTGAGGATCTCCGGATCAGCGGTGCTATCGTTCGTCCTCTCCTCCAAGTCATGAACCGGTATCCAGCGATAGTGGTCCAGCACGAGATGACGCCAGCGTCTTCTTGTCTCATCCCATTCCACCAACTCGTCGTCCAAGTTATTTGTAAAAACGGGGTTACCATCCATAGATTCGTCTGCCTCGTGTGTCTTCATGATCCAGGGGGGGAAGGTCCGCATCGCTCTGACAATGCAATCGCAGCATCGTCCGTAGGTGCGGTGCCAGCGTTCCAGTACATAATGGACTGTCTGTGGCACATCCGAGAATCGGACTTGATGCTGGTCGGCGAAGATTCTGGGTTGCCGCGGGCAAATGGGTGCTGGGTGAAGGCGAACGTCGGTTTCAGGGACGAGGTGATCGAATCGCATCCAGAGTTGGCTCATTACGACTCGTTCCCGCTGCAGCCGCTTGCGTGGCCGTGGTTCGGGTTGGCAAGCACTCCAGTCGTTGTAGGGATGGCCCTGCTCGTCCACGCCGATGCGGGGTCTGGGTTGCAATATTTTGTGCGTGTCGAAGCGCGCCTGCTGATCCGCGCTGCGTCGACAGTCGTGCAGAGCTGGGTGCTCCTCGCTCCAGTCTTCCGAGAGCGTGGTCACTGCCCGCACGTCTTCGCGCGAGAACGCCGTCGCAGCTTCCTCATTGACCCTGGAGCGAATACGTCGAAATGACTGGACAAAGGCCTTCAACTCCTCCGTTGTGACCTCTCGAGTGTCATCCAGCCCTTGGTCGTCCTCGAGAGGTATACTATCCTCCTTCTCGGTCGAACTGTGTCGAGCCGCGTGAAAAGATGCAGGTAAATTCAGATGAGGACCACGTACGGATCGATTTGGACGGCGGCATCCTTATGTCCAAGGGGCACCCCCGGAGGATCTCCGTGCCGAGCATCCCAGCGTTCAATGTCCACCGGCACATGCCGGACGAGGAGGATCATACGAGCCAGAGAATCCTCCGTTTCGGCGACGAGCCTCCTGACGCGATCTGCGTCCCCTCGCATCTTCCGCATTTCTAACAAGCGTCCATTTCTCCGCTTTTCTTGACGCCTAGTTCTCGACCTGGAGTCTGATCTAGGCGGTTCGTCATTCGCCCGACGTCGCTTTCGTACGCGCTCTTCGGTTGGTTCGAAAGGCCGACCTCGCTTAGGTCGTCGCGTAGGGAGAGGCTGCGGCCTGACGTCCGAGTGTGGTGGTTCATCGTTCGACCGACGTCGTTTTCTGGGTCGCTCGTCACTTGTTTCAGCAGCACGACCTCGCTTGGATCGTCGGGTAGAAGCAGACGTGATTTTAACTTGAGCAACGGCCTTCTTCTGGGTTTTCGAAGACGCTGGCTCTCTCTGGGTAGCTTTTGATCTGCGAGTTGTCGCAGTTTGCGTAGTTGGTGGGGAAGGTTGAACAGGTGATTTCCGAGTGCGGAAGTTGTACGTATGCGCCATGCTACCTGCATTCAACAGAGTTTATAGTACCGTGAGCCACGATCGCACCAATGGCCATGCGTGTCGCCGGCTTGAACTCACCCGCTTCCGAATGTTACAAGATCCAACTCCGGTTATTTTTCGACGTAACTGTCGAAGTGTACAAGCAATCGTTCTTCGGTAGGTACGGTAGCCGTTGCGAAAAGAGACGAAGTGCCGTTCGATGTGTTCACGAGTGAGACAGCCCCTGCGACTACAACACCGAGTCGATACGATATCCAGAATGCGTATCAAACAGTTATCATGCCATGCTAAGAAGCAAGTTGACAATATTCAGGCGATGCTTCCTCATATTGCCGGTTGGGTCTGAGCAGATCGAGTACAATGTCTCTCGGAAGCCACGTGGTCTAAAACACGCGTTGAACAAACCGGACATCCTGAGTTGAATCGTTGATTGCACCCCGAACGGGATGGAAAGAGTCAGAGCATCCGTCCCGCTCATCACCTGTCACGAAAAAAAGGCTCCGTAACTCATCCTTTGGTTCAGTTTACCAGATCTGATTCATACAGCGATGAATTCACCTTCATGTCACGATCACCAGGCCTCGTTCAAGCTCGTCGTCGTCGAAGATATTGCATAATACATATGGACCACATCATAAGGTACATACAGTCTGTGATACGGTGCTTAATCCGTCTTACGTTTCTTGCTGATCTTCTCAACCCTCGCGCCCAGCTTCCTCTTCTCGCCGGTCGCAACCTTCACCTTCCCCCCGGACGCGGCCTGCGCACCGCGAGGTGCGGCAGTTTTCCCCCCAACAATACCAGCGCACTGATCACGAATGCGAGCCGAGCGCCTGACAGGTGGTTTCGGGGAAGAGGAGGAGACGCCTTTCCCTGCGCGAGCACGTGTCCGAGTACCTGTAGGACGAGGGGCCGCGTGCAAGGTCACTGCGGCTGGCAAGATGTCGGCGCCCGCAAATCCCAGCTCTTCGGCTGCCCCCGGGACACGATCAACGTCCATAGCGGCGTCCAGCGTAGGGACCGGTACGTGCTCAAACACCGCTTTTGACACTGATACTGGGACAATCTCGACATGCTCGACGTCCTCTACGACGGGCGTGAAAAGCGGCTCCGTCGACTCGTGTTCACGAGCTAGGCGGCTCGGTCCGGCGTTTTGCGCTGAACCCAGGGCTGGAGCAGGGCTGCCTCCGGAAGGAATCTCATAGGCGGACGGGCCAGGCAACGGCGACAACGACCGACGATGGATTGAGCGGTGTCTTCGGACATCGTTAGGTGCGGCGGCAGTTGGTCCTGGAGTAGCAGGTGGAGTAGCAGACCTCATACTCTCCTGGATGCGTAACGTGACTGAGGACAGCGCATGGGTAGACAGGGATTCCGTAGAGCCTCGAGTATAGTTGTCAGCGGCTCCCGGCTGTATCTGTGGCGTAACTTCCTCCACCGGCGCCGGCTGTTGTCCAGGCTGGTATTGCTCGGGGATAGAAGCAGGGTCCAAGGCGCGGCAGTGGATGTAAGCGACGAGGTTGTGGGCAAGCGGATGGTTGGGAGCGAGAGGCGTGACGCGCCCTTTTGGGATTGTGCACCCTTGTAGCCAAGGGGATGCCTTTGCAGTCATTAAATCCCAACGCTCGTCAGGATCCTCCTTGAGCAGCCCACGAAGCAAGCGCCGAGCTGTAGAGTTGCGGAAAATCAACGTTAATGATATAATGTGAAGTACAACTTTTTGACTCACCGTCACCGCCGGGTCGTTTATTATCATCGTCCTCTTCGCTTATCTCATCGTCCTCGTCCTCATTTCCTATGATCGCAAGTTGCGACTGCCTGGTCGTGATCTGGGCGACTATGTCGGTCGCTCCTTCTTGAACGTGGAATGGCCGTCTTCTGTATAAGCTGGCAGACGCGTCAGCATGGAGTGGGAAATGCAGTACCATGGCCTACCAAAAGAACATAACACCTCCCACACAAAAGGCCTCGCTGATCTCGTTGTTACGCCCGAATGCCACTTCAGGTGCGGCCCAATTTCCGCTACCCGCGTGATCCTGGATGTCGGCGCATGAGCTTATGAAGAGTTCACATGAGATCGTCACCGACCACTATCGCATCCGGGTTCTTGTCAATCGGAATGCACGTTCCAAAATCGCTGATCTTGACGGTCAGGACGCCTGAATCATCTTTGTGGAAGACGAGGATGTTCTGGGCAGTAGCTTTGTGAGTCCGGTTATTAACGTGCGGGCAAGGAAAGTGTGAACGAACCTCGGCTTTGATGTCGCGGTGGAGAAACCCTTCCGAATGGATGTACTGCCGATAACTGTCAGACGAATGTGACCGCGATCAACGCACATAGGAGACTCGCCATTAAACCTTCAATAACTTGAGCTACGACGGGCTTGGCGTTTTTCTCGGCTGATATTCATCGAGAGGTTAGTGATTGAGCATATCGTGTTCATCAGGGAGGCTCACGAAGTCTTCCCCAACGTGCAACGTAATGGTACAAAGACTGGTGACCGGCCAAAAGGGATACAGTGCCTGAATTCACGTTCATGCTAGGAAGTGAGCATCCTGAAGGATGGTGCAATGGAGGTGGACTCACATAGAAGCGTGGGTTTCTCGGGATCTCGATACCAATCAACCATCTCATTCACGTTCGGATGATGAAGCCCTTCCCAAAGGCGAACCTCGTTGGCGTGTTTATTGAACGTTTTGAAATCCATCTGGACAGTCTTGATGGCGACCATACGTCCGGTTGTGATGCAGGTGGCGAGGTCGACAACTGATACAAGGAGACATTCAGGAGTCAGGCTGACCGTGCGATGAACCACTGTTTATGACCTACATCCTTCAGCTCCACGTCCTATAGAAAGTCCAATATCGTACCGTTCTCGGTGCGTTGGATAGTCTCCGACATTCACGAGATCACGATAAACATACTCTAGAGCGGGATAAGAGTGAAACTCCAGCAACAAGAGCGCAGAACACGCACCGTTTCCATCGATGCGTACAGTGTCGTCAGGGCACAATGTACGTAGTTTCCCGGCCTCAATCTCTTCGTTGTTAATCTGTGATGTCGGGCGGTCAGATCTGAGTAACGTATATAGGTTCACACTCACGCTGATATGAGCGGCCTTGCTCCTCGGGGATATGCAAACCACCTCTTTTTTGTGCGCTCCTTCTCCCGGGCCCTTGAGGATCAAGGCGACAGCAGTGGATGACGAGTCCGCTGCAAGCCGTATATAAGTCGCTGTTCACCCTGTACCATGCGCCACTCACGAATTTCTTGTGCACTAGCGTGCAGAGTTCCGGATATGTCACGCCAGATACGCCAAGCTTGAACATCGTCAGAGCTTTGGGCGCTAGACCTAGACGGAGCCTTGAAAACCAAATGCGGCACGGCCCTCGTAGCAGATTGCAGGAAGCCCCAAGCGGTGGAAGTATGTCGCAGTTCATACCTCAGGGACGCGCGTTGAGCGAATAGTTTGTAGTTCGCCAACCCCTGTGACGAAGGCCGTAGCGTTGGCGCCATAAATGCGGATGAGATAAAGTCCAAAAGGAAGGGAGGAGATATGCGGGAGCGACCAGAATATATACAGTGATACCAGATGGCCCAAGAGCGTTGTGGCTTAAACAGCAGCCATTGTGATCACGGCCACCACGTCCGGTTCCAGGTAATATAAACGGCAGGCCACAAAATGGCGATTGAAGAGCACAAAACAGGGTTTTACATGCTCCCGTCCCGTAGCCCAACGTTGCGACCGGCGACTGCTGAACTGGATGTTTCGGTGGTGCGCGATACAGAGGCGTGCCTAGATGAATGTATTTCAGACGGTGAGCCAATACTAAGATTAGCATTGTCGGGTGTGAGGGTCCAGTCAATGCCACTGTTGAAGATGATCGTCGACGATCCCGCGCTGACGCCCGCAGCACGTGTCGTCATCAACATTCAGTGCAACACTGGCTGCTGTACGATGTACAGCCCGGGGCTGCTGCCCGGCCGACCTTCGTCAGTACTTAAGGCTAAGCTCATGCACGATCCGGGAACATCACATGATTAGCGTGACATTCCGAAAAAGGCAATTTACGGCTGCTTGGTTTGACGTGTCGCCTCGTCGTCGTCCTCGTTGCTCACTGTGCACTCTCCGGGACTCCTGAGCGTTGTCTTTGATACTGCCACCTACGGATTTCCCAATATCAACACCGAACTAGCTGTGAAATGAGAATTCGGACAAAGTCAGAGTGGTCTCATCGGGGAAATGCAGCTGATGCCAATGCAGCTGCATCATCGGAGGTGAAGCAATTCACTGTTTTTGTAGGCTGGTAGTCTAATATAGTCGGATGTACGTTGGGCGGATTGAACGCAGCTCGTCGTCGCGGAGGGACAGTCGTTTTTACCAAATTAGGACTGTGACGGTAATGTGACGTAGCTCACGTGATGTTCCCGGATGCTTAGCCTTATGTAGTAGGTATATATTTCCGGCGCGGTCCCGATAGCGCACCGCACGCCAATATTGGCGCACACAGTGCATCGGAAGTTTGACAAGAAGGTGTTAGCACCGTAATCAGGGAGATGGAAGGTCGATTGCTGAAAAGAGAATTGATGATAGTACTGATACAACAAATAGCCATAGTGTGGACGGACACGCGATTACGCAACATTCATTGTGCGTTAAGGAGTGTCCGCACGTCGATACGAGTCCAAGCCCAGCGATCGTAAGGGACCGGTGTATCGACCGTTCCGTTGAGTATCTCGAGATTAGCAGCGCTGTCACTAGATCTCTCCTCCAAGTCCTGAACTGGTATCCAGCGATAGTGATCTAAGACGAGATGACGCCACCGCCTGCATGTCTCGTCCCATTCCACCAGCTCGTCGTCTAGGGTGTTGGCAAATACAGGATTACCATCCACAAGTTCATCTTCCTTGAAGACTTTAATGATCCAAGGGGGAAAGGTTCGCATCGCCCGGACGATGCACTCCGAACATCGTCCGTAGATCCGGTACCAGCGTTCAAGCGCGGAATGGATTGTCTGCGGGATATCGGAGAACTGAATTTCGTGCTGCCTAGCAAACACTCTGGGTCGCCGCGGGCATAGGGGCGCTGGGAGAAGACGAATGTCGGCGTCAATGGCGATGTTATCGAATCTCATCCCGAGCTGCTGCATCACAAGACGTTCCCTCTGCAGCCATGTGAAAGGCCAAGTCTCGGGCTGGCAAGCACTCCAGTCGTGATAGGGATAGCCTTGCTCGTCCGCGCCGATGCGAGGTCTAGGTCGCAAAACCTTGTCCGAGTCGTAGCGGGCCTGCTGGTCCACGCTGCGTCCACAATCGTGTAAAGATGGGTTAACCTCGCTCCACTTTTGACAGAGCGTGGTCACTGCGCGTAAGTCCTCGCGCGGATATGTCATTGTGGCTTCGCCACTGATCTCGGCGTAAATGTGCTGGAATGACTCGATAAAGGCCTTCAACTCCTCCCTCTTGACTTTTCGTGTTTCGTCTGGCCGTCGGCCGCCTACGAAGGGCATACTATGCTCCTTTTCAGCTGAACTGTGTCGAGCCGCGTGAGCGGTCGTAGGAGATGCAGCAAGAACAGGATAACATACGGATCGATTTGTACGGCAGCATCCTTATATCCAAGGAGCTCCTCCAGAGTTTCTCCGCGTCGAGCGTCTCGGCGTTCAATGTCCACAAGTACATCCCTGACGAGTGGGATCGTACGTAACAGAGCATCTTCCATTTCAGCGACGAGCCTCCTAACATGATCTGCGTCCCCTCGCATCTCCTGCAACCCTTGCCAGCGTTCGTGATCCCCCATCTTGCCCTGAAACCTAGTTCCTGGCCTGGTGTCTGATGTTGGTGGTTCGGCATTTGCCCGACGGCGTTTTCGTATGCTCTCTTCGCTTGGTCCGATAGGCCGACCTCGCTTAGACTGTCGCGTAGGGAGGGGCTGCGGCCAAACGTCTAAGCGTAGTAGTTCATCGTTCGACCGACCTCGTTTTCTGGGTCGCTCTTCGCTCGTTTCCGCAGCACGACCTCGCTTAGATCGTCGGGTAGAAGCAGGCGTGACCTTGACTTGAGCAACGGCCTTCTTCTGGTTTTTCGAAGACGCTGGCTCTCTCTGGGTAGCTTTCGATCTGCGAGTTGTCGCAGTTTGTATAGTTGGTGGGGAAGGTTGAACAGGTGATTTCCGAGTGCGGAAGTTGTACGTATGCGCCATGCTACCTGCATTCAACAGATTTTATAGTACCGTGAGCCACGATCGAACCAATGGCCATGCGAGTCACCGGCTTGAACTCACCCGCTTCCGAATGTTACAATATTCAACCCCGGTTGTTTTTCGACGTCGCTGTCGAAGTGTACAAGCAATCGTTCTTCGGTAGGTACGGTAGCCGTTGCGAAAAGAGACTAAGTGCCGTTCGGTGCGTTCACGAGTGAGACAGCCCCTGTGACTACAACGTCGACTTAGTATGATATCCTGAATGCGCATCAAGAGTTAGCATACCGTGCTATGAAGCAAGTTGACAATATTCAGGCGATGTTTCTTCATATTGCCGGTTGGGACCGAGCAGATCGAGTACAACGTCTCCCGGAAGCCACGTGGTCCACACCACGCGTTGAATAAACCGGAGCTCTAAGTTGATCGCAACCCGAACGCGATGGCAAGCCAAAGAGGTGAAAAGAGTAGATGAAGAAGCAAGATATCGACGTCCAGATCACAAGAGGACTTGCAAAGGGGCGTGTAAGGCGTCGACTGTCCCATCATTGGGACGCACACCGGTCAGAAACCACGTGGCTCTTACCAAAGTCTGCGTCCAACGATGCATTGACATAGTCGCCCATCGTATTCAATACATTTATGACATAGACCATAGATCATAGGGTACATATAAACTGCGTTACATTTGGGAGAATCGTGGCGCTTCATATCAGAGACGAAAGGGAAGACCGTTTATACCATCTTCTGTCTCTTGCTGGCCTTCTCCACTTGTGCGCCCAGCTTCCTCTTCTGTCCGGTCGTGGCCAACATCCCCTTCTTCCCGACCGCTGGCGCGACCTGCGCATCATGAGTCGCGGCAATTGCACCGACTGCAGTACCAGCGCGCTTGTCGTGGATGCGAGTCGATCGTCTGACAGGCACTGCCGGAGAGGATCCAGCGTTTTTCCTTGCGCGAGTACGAGCCCGCGTGCGTGGAGGAGGGGCCTTCAAGGTAGATGCAGCTGGCACGGTGTCGGTCATTGCAGCTCCTGGCTCTTCGGCTGGCTCAGGGACAAGGTCGACGTCCATAGCAGCGTTCTGCGGGGGAACGGGCACATGCTCCAGAATCGCGTTTAGCACTTGGGAAGCAGTCTCTGCGCGCTCCAGGTCCTCCGCTATGGGCTGCAACGGCTGCGGATAGAATGGACGATACGTCAACAGCGGATTCGTCGACTCCTGACCATGAGCTGCGCGACTTGGTCCGGCGACTTGCACTGAATTCGGGGCTAGAGCAGCGCTTTCTCCATAGGCGGAAGCGCCAGGCGACGGCGAGGACGACGACGATCGAAGATGGATTGAACGTTGTGTCCGGGCTTGACGGATGTAATGTGATGACGCTACGGCTACTGGCGCTGGAGCAGCAGCAAGGCTCGCTCTGTTCCTGCCAGGCGTCGCGAAGGGTGGTGAAGCGATGGACAAATCAATGTCAGAAACTGTCTCGATCTTCACGACGACCGGTGTCGGGGTTGACGAATTATGTGCGGAGAGTGGTCCCGAAGGACCTGGCGTACGCCTCGGACCGTCTTCCTGCACGGGATACGGACGAGGAAACCCTACAACACCCTGCCTAGCGGGTGACGCGACGACGGTTTTCCCCGGAGTGACGAGGGGTTCTGTACCGCCTCGAGTATAGTTGTCGGCGGGATGCAGCTGCATCCGTGACACGACTTCCTCCGCCGGTGCCGGCTCGTCTCCAGGTCGGTAGCGGCTGGGGATATAAGGAAGAGCCGCGGACGTGAACTCAGCGAGAGCGGCAAGGTTTTGGACCAGCGGGTCGCCGCAGGTCAGAGGCGGAACGCGCCCTTGTGGAACTACGCAATCTTGGAGCCAAGGAGACTCCCGAGCTCTCCTGAGATCCATGCGATCTTCGGGTTTCTCCTGCAACAATCCGCGGAGTAAAGCGCGAGCTGTAAGAGTGATTCAATCACAGGAATATTTCGAAGGATATAACCTCAGCTCACCATGTTTGCTGAGCGAGCCTTTCTTCACGTCATCGTTGCCTGTGGCTTGGGCCTCCTCGGTGGGTGCATTGCTGTTACCACTGCCACCGTTGGCGTCGTCCGCTCCGGCGTCATTCGCTCCGGTATTTTCCCCCTTAGCTCCGTTCTCTTCGGCGGCATTCGCTCCGCCGGCATTCACTCCGCGAGCACTTTCTTCGGCGGCATTCTCTTCCGTTGCATTCGGAGCGACCTCGTCAAGTTCCACAAGTTGCGATCGCCTGGTTGTGATTTGATCTACAACGTCTTTTGCTCCTTCTCGGACCAGGAACGGCCGTTTCTTGAACAATCTGAATCCCGAATCAGCCAAAGCGCTTTGAGTTGTAAAGATAGGACCCACATGAAGTACATCACGCCTCCGACACAGAATGCGTCGCTTAGCTCGTTGTTGCGCTTCATCGCCACTTCAGGCGCGGCGTAGTTCGTACTTCCCGCACGGTCCTGCATCGGAACATGAGCTCCAGCGAAAATCGAACGGAATGGGAGCCCCTCACCACCGGTGCGTTAGGATCCTCCTTTTTCCGGATACACGTCCCGAAATCGCCAATTTTGACGGTGAGAACGCCAGATTCGTCCTGGTGGAAAACCAGGATGTTCTGAAGGCAATGTTGTTAGACCAAGGACAATTGGACAGGCGATATCACAAGGTACGGACCTCAGGTTTGATGTCCCGGTGAAGGAAACCCTGTTCGTGTATGTACTACCGACAAATGTTCAGAGAAGACCTCGCATTGAAACCCTTGAAAGCCTACCATAAGGCCGTCTATAACTTGAGCGACGACGGGCTGCGCGAGATATTCGGCTGACATGGGGTAAACAGATCATAAGCTCGGGAAATCACGGACGTCGAGAGTGCGGCTTACGCAGCTTTCCATAACGCGCGACATAGTGTAATAAAGATTGTTCGGGTGCCACAGAGGTGATCATCGCTGAGATACACAATGAAAACGGGAATGGATATCGCCTGGAGCAAATTTTAAGTGAGTACTCACATAACTCCGTGGGCCTCTTTGGATTGGTGCACCAATCCAGCAGCTCTAGCACATTAGGGTGACAGAAACCTTCCCACAGGCGGATCTCATGGGCGAATTTGCCAAAAGTTTCGTATGTCATGTTCACAGTTTTGACAGCGACTGCGCGCTTGGTTGCGGTGCACGTAGCGAGCTGAACTTCTACAGACAATGACACAAGTTAGGCCTGAGAGTGGGTATAATAGTTATCCACGATTGACCTCCTTCCGCTCCGGACCCGATGAGCAGATCGAGATCGTAGCGTCCCAGGTGTGTGGGAGCTTCACTGACGTTCGCAAGGTAGCGATACGCATATTCTGATATAAGGAGTGAGCGGTTATCTCTGTGTGAATTTGACGGCAGTACCATTGTCTTCTATGAGTACGATGTCATTCGGTGACAGTACATATGGTTTCCCGGCTGCCATGTCCTTGCCGTTGATCTAAATATTTGTGAGTGGCTCGATCATTTCGATAGATGTGAGGTTATGCTCACGCTCATCTGTACGGCCTCGCTCATCCGTAACATGCATACCTCCTCTGCTTGCCCTCCTTGAGCTGGACCCTTGAGAATTAACGCTACAGCGTCGTATGATACGTCCGCTGTGAACGGTAATTTTAGGAACTGCGATTCTTGCGGCGAGCGTGACTCACCAGTCTTCTTCGTATTCGCATGCAGAGAGCCTGATTTGTCACGACAGACGTGCCACGTTTGTATGCCGATAGCGTTTTGGGTACGGGACTGCGTTGGCGCTTCGAAAATGACATGTGGTAACGCTGTCCTAGCAGACTGGAGAAATGCCCAGGCAGTGGAAGTCTGCCGCAGTTCATGTTTATAAGAAGCACGTCGGGCAAATACTGCGGGATTTGCCAATCCTTGAGATTGCGCCATATCCGCGGGCTGTAGAGGAGTCAAGCAAGAGCGGCAAAGGGCGATATTGCGTGAACGGCCATGATTCATATACCGATGCAACACAATGGGCCCAAGGAAGGCATGGCCCCCATAGTTGAGAGCCTGGCCACAAACACCTCTCGATCGCGCAGGTGACACATGCAAGGCCACGAAAACCAACATTCCGGAAGGGTGAAGAAAAAGGGGTCATTGCAGCGACACCGGGATATAATTTTCATTCGTATTCATAAAGTGACCTCTTGGTAGCTCAGCGATGTCGCATTGCTCTACCAGTGCACCGGACAATGCATCTGGTAAATCGGAAGGTCAGCTTTGTCTAATTCAGGGATGAGGAGTGGAATAGTACACGATATCCGAGAGCTGAATCCCCATATGTTCATGATCTTGTTGAATAAGTCTCGATAAACACTTCATGTGCCGCAACAGCGAAGTTCGGACTCGACGAGCATGACAAGGCGCTGGTCCGAGAGCAGCCGTGAGCGCAGCATTTGGCGAACACGTGACGACACAATCAAACGCACGCAACTTGCGTTGTCAATGTTAGCCTATTAGTATCCTGCGGCGTAGGGCCGAGTATTGATTCAAGTGCACATGGAAAACAAGTAGGCGCAGGCATGTCATTGCGCTATGCAAGTAACACATTCAGGCCCAAGACCAGTGGTTGTAGGGAACCTGGGTGGTGGCCGTCCCATTGACGACCTTGGGATCCGCGGCGCTATCGCTTGGCTTCGTCTCTAACTCCTGGACAGGTATCCAGGAATAATGATCCTGCACAAGAATTCTCCATCGCCTGCTCGTCTCATCCCACTCCGCGAGTTCGTCGTTCAGAAGGTTGATAAAGACGGGGTTCCCATCCACGAAACCATCCGTATCGTCCACCTCGATCATCCACGTGGGGAACGACCGGATTGCCCGAAGGATGCATTGCAAACATCGTCCATAGACACGGTGCCAGCGTTCAAGTATGCGATAGATCGGCCTTGTTATGTCGTGGAATTGGGGTCGGTACTGTTCGTCAAACGCTCGTGGTCGTCGGGGACGGAGCGGTGCTGGAAGGACAAGCGCGTCCGTGACAACGGTACGATTGAATAGAATGCCAACCTCGCCCATAACGATTCGTTCCTTCCCCATCCTCCGCGGTGGCCATGTTTCGTGCGGGCAAGCGCTCCAGTCATGGAAGGGAAGACCCTGTTGGTCCACGCCCACTCGAGGCCTGGGTTTTGGAAACGACTCTGCGGTGGTACGGTTGCGCTGCTTCGCGCTGCATCGGCAATCGTGCCAAGCCGGATTCTCCTCGCCCCAGTCGTCGCAGAGCGTGGATAAGGTGCGCAGGTCATCGCTCGAGAAGGCCTTCGCGGTATTGCCACTGATCTTGGACCGGACAGACTTGAAAGATGCGATGAGGGTCTTGAGTTCTCCCTCAGCGACCTTTCGTGCGTCATCGGGCTGCTGTTCGTCCATCGAGGACACGGTATCAACCTTCTCCGTCGAGCTGCATCAAGAGACGTGAGCAAAGAAAGTGCAATGGAATAACGTGACATACGACTCGATTTGTACGGATCTGGCCTCATGTGCACCACGCTGCACTGGAGATTCTTCGCACCGAGCGTCCAGATGCATAACGTCCGAAAGCAAACACCTGGCGCTAGTGCTGGCACGCGCTATAAGCTCCTCCGTCTGAACCACTATCCTCCAAACATCCGTCGCATCTCTTCGTAGGTGGTTTAGCTTCGCCGCGGATCGTTTGAAGCTACTCCTCTGTTCCGGTAATTTCGTCTGAGAACTGACGTCCAAATTTGCAGACTCGGCATTCGGCCGACGTCGTTTCCGAACGCGCCCTTCGCTGGGTTCCGCCGGTCGGTCTCGTTTCGCGTGTCGGGTAGGAGGGGGAGGAAGGTCGAATGTCTCTTTCGGCAATCTCGTATGCGAACCAGAGGCCAAGACTGATGGTTCGACATTCGGCCGGCATCGCTTTCGAGCGCGCTCTTCACTGGATTCTGCAGGTCGACTTCGTTTGCTTTGTCGCGTAGGCCGACGGGGGTGGCCTTGAGCAGTGACCTTCTTCTGAGGATTCGAAGGGGCAAGCTCTTTTTGGGCGGTTTTCGCTCTACGAGTTGTCGCGGTCTGTGTAGTTGGTTGAGGAGAGGAATGACGATGCGACTGCTGAGCGCGGAGGTTGTATGTATGTGTCATGTTCCCTGTGATCAACAGACTGATAATGTGAGCCACGGGCACGTCGACCGTTTGAGCCACGGAGTCCAGACTCACCGCGTCGGGATTCGATGATGCTTATTATCTCTGAGTTTAGGGCAACCTTCCTTAAGCTAGCTGCCGATGCTTGAGCTAAACGCGTCGGAGAGTGTATCCTTAGGGAGATCTTGGAGAGACCGGTGAGACGTTTTGGTGGGCCTTCCGCTCAGAGGTGAGACAGCTCCCGGGTCGGCACGATCACAGCGATACGCTGGACGTATAATTGATGGTCAAGGTACAGAAAACCAGAACGAGATGTTAAGATTCGGGCGATGTTCCCTCATACTGGCAGCCGGTAGAGCAGAAGTACAACGTCTCTCGGAAGCCACGTGGTCCATACAAACAAAACATATCCAACGGGCTTGAGTTGCTGAATTTGCTCGAACCTCGAACCTTAAGCTTCCACTTTCCATCCCCTTCATCACCGTGACATATATTTCACCACAGCGAAACCTATTCCATTCAATCTGACGAATCGCATTCTGAGTTACAAGCCATAGGACGATATGCGAACGTCCATGTTACAGATTAGCTTCGATCTCGCACATTGTCTCTGGGTTTGAACCATTTCATTACATAGACCATAGATCATAGGTACATGCAAACTGCGCTCCAACGGGGAAAGTAATGGTTTGTCATTTCAGGCGACAGGGGAAGACCGTTTATCCCGTCTTCTGTTTCTTGCTAGCCTTCTCCGCTCGTGCACACAGTTTTCTCTTCTCTCCGGTCGCCGCCAACGTCCCCTTCTTCCCGACCGCTGGCGCGACCTGCGCATCATGAGTCGCGGCGATCGCACCGCTGGTAGTACCAGCGCGCTTGTCGTGGATGCGAGTCGATCGTCTGACAGGCACTGCCGGGGAAGATCCAGCGTTTTTCCTTGCGCGAGTACGAGCCCGCGTGCGTGGAGGAGGGGCCTTCAAGGTAGATGCAGCTGGTACGGTGTCGGTCACCGCGGCTCCTGGCTCTTCGGCTGGCTCAGGGACAAGGTTGACGTCCATAGCAGCGTTCTGCGGGGGCACGGGCACATGCTCCAGGGCCGCGTTTAGCACTTGGGAAGCAGTCTCTGCGCGCTCCAGGTCCTCCGCTATGGGCTGCAACGGCTGGGGATAGAATGGCCGATACGTCAACAGCGGATTCGTCGACTCCTGACCATGAGCTGCGCGACTTGGTCCGGCGACTTGCGCTGAATTCGGGGCTAGAGCAGCGCTTTCTCCATAGGCGGAAGCGCCAGGCGACGGCGACGACGACGACGATCGAGTTTGAGTTGAACGTTGTGTCCGGGCTACGGCTACTGGCGCTGGAGCAGCAGCAAGGCTCGCTCTGTTACTGCCAGGCGTCGCGAAGGGTGGTGAAGCGGTGGACAAATCAATGTCAGAAACTGTCTCGATCTTCACGACGACCGGTGTCGGGGTTGACGAATTATGTGCGGAGAGTGGTCCCGAAGGACCTGGCGTACGCCTCGGACCGTCTTCCTGCACGGGATACGGACGAGGAAACCCTACAACACCCTGCCTAGCGGGTGACGCGACGACGGTTTGCTCTGGAGTGACGAGGGGTTCTGTACCGCCTCGAGTATAGTTGTCGGCGGGATTCAGCTGCATCCGTGACACTACTTCCTCTGCCGGTGCCGGCGCATCTCCAGGTCGGTAGCGATCGGGGATATGAGGAGGAGCCAAGGACGCGAACTTCGCGAGAGCGACAAGGTTATGGAACAGCGGATCGCCGGAGGTCAGAAGCGGAACGCGCCCTTGCGGAACTACGCAACCTTGCAGCCAAAGAGACTGCCGAGCTCGCCGGAGATCCATACGATCTTTAGGGTTCTCCTGCAACAATCCGCGGAGTAAAGCTCGAGCTGTGAAGGTGAAAGCGACTTCAATCACAGGAGTCCCCTGAAGGATACAAGGTCAGCTCACCATGTTTGCTGAGCGAGCCTTTTTTCACGTCATCGTTGCCTGTGCCTTGGGCATCCTCGGTGGGGGCATTGCTGTTGCCACTGTCACCGTTGGCGTCGTTCGCTCCGGCGTCATTCGCTTCAGAGTCTTTCTCCTTAGCATCGTTCTCCTCGGCGGCGTTCTCTTCGGTTTCATTCGGAGCAACCTCGTCAAGTTCCACAAGTTGCGATTGCCTGGTTGTGATTTCATCTACAACATTGTTCGCTCCTTCTCGGACAAGAAACGGCCGTTTCTTGAACAATCTTGATCACGAATCAGCCAAAGCGCTTTGAGATGTGAAGATAGGACCGACATGAAGTACATCACGCCTCCGACACAAAATGCGTCGCTTAGCTCGTTGTTGCGCCTCATCGCTACTTCAGGCGCGGCGTAATTCGTAGTTCCCGCACGATCCTGAGTTGGAACATGAGCTCCAGCGAAAAATTGGACGGAATGGGAGCTTCTCACTACTGGTGCGTTAGGATCCTCCTTTTTCCGGATACACGTTCCGAAATCGCCAATTTTGACGGTAAGGACGCCAAATTCGTCCTGGCGAAAGACCAGGATATTCTGAAGTTGTTTTTTATTAGTCCAAGGACGATTGGACAGATGATACCACAAGGCACAGACCTCAGGTTTGATATCCCGGTGAAGGAAACCCTGTTCGTGTATGTACTACCGAGAAAAGTTCAAGGATGTCCTCACGTTGAAATTTTGAAGCTCACCGTGAGACCGTCGATCACTTGAGCTACGACGGGCTGCGCGATATATTCAGCTAACAATGGTGAAGAAATCAAATTTTGGGAATTGCGGGAGTCAAGGGTGCCACTCACGTAGCTTTCCATGACGTAAGACATAATGCAGCAGAGATTGATGAGCTGCTAAAGAGGTGATCATTGCTTCATATCACAACGATAACGTGAATGAGTGTCACCATACAGTATAATTTGTGAGCGACTACTTACATAACTCCGTGGGTTTGTCTGGATTTGTGCACCAATCAAGCAATTCTAATACGTTTGGATGCAGAAAACCTGCCCAGATGCGGAGCTCGCGGGCAACCTTCTCAAAGTTATCGTAAGTCGTCTTCACAGTCTTGACGGCAACTGCACGCCCGGTCGCGGTGCACGTGGCTAGAATGACCTCTACCGACAATAGCTCTAGTCAGGCCTGATAGTGCGTGTGATATTTGTTTACGACTGACCTCCTTCCCCTCCCCGCCCGAGGAACGCGTTGCCATTGTAGCGTCCCCTGTGCGTGGGAGCATCGCCGACATTTACAAGGTAGCGATACGCGTATTCTGATTCAGGGTGAGAGTCTGTCCTTGAGTGAATATAACAAAGAGCACGTACCATTGCCTTCGATGCGTACCATGTCGTCCGGTGACAGTACATATGGTTTCCCGGCCGCCATGTCCTTGTCATTGATCTGGTAGTTGTGAGTGGGTCGATTATTACGATGCACGTTAGGTCATGCTCACGCTCATCTGGACGGACTCGCTCATCCGTAACATACAAACTTCGTCTCCGTGCCCTCCTTGAGCTGGGCCTTTGAGAACCAACGCTACTGCCATGCATGGTACATCTGCTGCGTACGATAGAAAATTCAGCAACTGCCGGTCTTACACAAAGCGTGACTCACATGTCTCCTTCGTACTCGCGTGTAGAGATCCGAATTTGTCACGCCAGACATGCCACGCCTGCAGACCGGTGGCGACTTGGGCACGGGACTGCGACGATTCTTCGAGAATGACATGCGGAAAAGCTGCCCTAGCA
Organism: Punctularia strigosozonata HHB-11173 SS5; assembly: GCF_000264995.1. Lineage (NCBI taxonomy): Eukaryota > Fungi > Basidiomycota > Agaricomycetes > Corticiales > Punctulariaceae > Punctularia > Punctularia strigosozonata. Next base: position 1,588,300 of record NW_006767442.1, on the reverse strand, counting down.
GACTGAAGGAAGGCCCAGGCGGTCGAAGTCTGCCGCAGTTCATGTTGATAGGAAGCACGTCGGGCAAATACGACGGGATTTGCCAATCCCTGCGATTGCGCCATCTGCGGATAGTAGGTGGTTCAAGCAGGTGTGATAGTGATAAAGGGCGATTCTTGATGAACAGCCCTTATTTATATGTCGATGCAACGCAAGTGCCACAAAGAGGACGGGGCCCCCACAGTGTTTGTTCTGAGCCCGGCCACCGGCACCGTGATCGCAAGGTGACACATGCGAGGCCACGAAAACCGTCGCTCCGGAAGGGTGCGAACAATAAATTAATTGAGGAGGCAAGTGATTATCCTGTTCAAACAGGCTGGTGACCGTCTAATCGCTCGGCCAGTTCGCATTACTTCACTGGTGCACCGGACAACACATCTGGCAATTCCGATGGTCAGCTCCTAGTGATTTCGAGATGAGGTATGGAGATAACATACGAGATCACATACGATATTTGAGAACTGGATCTCCATGTATTTTAGCATTCGTCTTGACTGAAAATCGGTGAGCGCTTGCTGGGCCACAACCGCGAACTTTCGACGAGCATGCCCATCCATCGGCAAGGCGCTGCGACTCCGAGTCCGCGAGCAGTAGCAATCACGTGACGGCACAGTCAAGCAGGAGTACTTATTAGCCGTTCAGCAGCAAGTTACGTTGTGCTCTTGACAGACAGATGAACTAAGGCTTATACTACAGCGTGAATCCCAGTGTTGCCTCAAGTGCATAAAGAGAGCAAGAGAGCGCAACTATGTTATTACCGAAGTAACACCCAAGTCCAGGGATCAAACGGAACCTCGGTGTTAGCCGTCCCGTTGACGATCTTGGGATCCGCGGCGCTATCGCTGGGCCTCGTCTCTAACTCCTGGACAGGTATCCAGCAATAATGATCCCGCACGAGAAGCCTCCATCGCCTTCTCGTCTCATCCCACTCTACGCGCTCATCGCCCAGAATGTTGACGAAAACGGGGTTGCCATCCACGTAACCATCCATATCGGTCTCCTCGACAATCCAGGTGGGGAACGTCCGTATCGCCCGAATGATACATTGCATACACCGTCCGTAATTACGGTGCCAGTCTTCGAGTTCGCTATAGATGGGCTTCTTGATGTCCTGGAGCTGGGGTCGGTACTGTTCCGCAAACACTCGTGGTCGTCGGGGACGAATAGGCACAGGAAGTACAAGCACGTCCGTCTCAACGGAGTGATTGAACATGATCCCAATTTCAATCATGAGAAGTCGTTCGTGCCCCAGCCTCAGTGGTGGCGATGCTTGGTTCTTGCAAGCGCTCCAGTCGTGGAAGGCAATGCCCTGCTGATCCACGCCTATTCGAGGTCTCGGTGTTGGAAACCACCCGTCGGAAGGGTTCCGCTGCCTCGCGCGGCATCGACAATCGTGCCAAGCCGGATTCTCCTCGCTCCATTTGTCGCAGAGCGTAGATAAGGTGCGCTTATCATCACTCGAGAAGGCCTTCGCGGTATTACCACTGATATCGGACCGGATGTACTTGAACCATTGAATGAAGGTCTTGAATTCTCCCTCAGTGACCTCTCGTGCGTCAGCCGGCGGGGGTTCGGCTATCGAGGACACGGTATCAAGCCTCTCCCTCAGGCTGCGTCGCGCATCATGAGCAAAGGAAGTGCAATAGAATAGCGTTACATACGGCTCGGGTTGTACAGATCTGTCCTCGGGCGCGCCATGCTCCACTGAAGATTCATCGCGAGAGTCCAGATGGATAACATCAGAGAGCAAACCCCTAGCGCTAGTGATGGCACGCGCTATGAGCTCTTCCGTCTGAGCTACTATCCTCCAAACATTCGTCGCATCTCTTCGTAGGCGGCTCAGCTTCACCGCGGAACGTTTGAGGTTTCTCCTCTCTTCTGGTAATTTCGTTTCAGAATCGACGTCCAATATGACAGACACAGCATCCGGCCGATGACGTTTTCGAGCGCCCTCTTCGCTGGGTTCGGGAGGTCGACATCGTTTTGTTTTTCGCGTAGGAGAAGGGAGGTCGACTTTCTCTTCTGTCAATCTCGTCTGCGAACCAGCGCCTAAGACTGCTGGTTCGGCACTCGGCCGACGTCGCTTTCGAGCGCGCTCTTCACTGGGTTCGGCGGGTCGCGTTCGTTTACTTTGTCGCGTCAGCTGAGGGGTGTTGGATTGAGCAGCGACCTTCTTCTGAGGATTCGAAGGTGCGGGCTCTTTTCGGGCGTCTTTCAGTCTACGAGTTGTCCCGGTCTGTATAGTTGGTTGCGGAGAGAAATGAGGAGGCGACTGCCGAGCACGGAGGTTATATGTATGGGTCATGTTGCCTGTGATCAACAGACTGTGAGCCACGGAGTCGACCATTTGTGCCACGGATCCAGAACTCACCGCGTTGGGATTCGTTTATGCTTATGAACGGTGGGTTTGGGACAGTCTTCCGCGAGGGAACTGCCAATGCTTGAGCTAAAGGCGTCGAAGGTTATGTCCTTAGGGAGATCTTGCAGACCGGTCAGACGTTTGATGGGCCTTCCGCTCAGGGGTGAGACAGTTTTCGGGTCTGCACTAGATCACAGCGCTGCGCTGTGCGTATATCTGATGTCCAGAGTACAGAGAACCAGAACAAGACGTATAGATTCAGGCGGTGTTGCCTCAAAGTCATATTCGCAGCTGGTAGAATTACAACGTCTCTCGGAAGCCACGTGGTCCGTAAGTGTTCAACGAACAAACGGTGATCATGATCAGTCCATCATCTGCTTCATGACGTTGCCACACCAGAAACCTATTCCATTCTCTCCGACAACTTTCCAAAGACCACAATTCGTAAGGAGATATAACGCCGTGCAGATTGCTTATGACAGCGAGCAAAGGTGCGTGTACGACCAAGAGGTAGCGCATGAGCTGCGCAGGTCTCAAGTTTCAACCTCGCACAAGCCGTCCATCGTTATGGCGATATTTCATTGCGTGAACAAAGCTTATAGATCATAAGTGACATAAGTTCTGCGACATATAGGAGACACTTGTAGCGCTTCATATCGGAAGACGCAGAAATTGCTCAGTCGGTCCTGCGTTTCTTGCTGCTCCTTTCAGATCGCGCACCCGCCTTCCTCTTCTCACCGGTCGCAACCTGCACCTTGACTCCGGATGCAGCCTGCGCTCCACGGGGTGTGGCATCTGTGCCGTCAACAGTACCGGCGGCCTTATTGCGGATGCGAGCCGAGCGCCTGACAGGTGGTTCCAGGGAGGAGGCAACGTTTTTCCTTGCGCGAGCACGAGCCCCAGTACGCGGAAGTAGAGGAGCCTTCAAGGTAGCTGCAGCTCGCACGGTGTCAGCACCCGTAGCTCCCGCCTCTTCGGCTGCCTCGAGGCCAAGATCGACGTCCATAACAGCGTCCTGCGGGGGTACGGGTACACGCTCCGAGGGCTCTGCTTCGGGCATAACGAGCGGCCTTTTCATGGAAGGCCCTGGACCATATGCTTCGCGACTAGGACCGGCGACTGGCATGTTACTTACGGATCCCGAGGACGCGGCCATAACGGTCCGCGGCGACGATGCTGGAAGTTGGATCGTGCGTTTTGTCCAGACTCGCTTGTAAACCGGTGCTGCTTCGGTCACGGGTGCGGGTACAGCAGGTGAACGAGCAGGCCTTGGTCTGTTACTGGCTGGCAAATCGATAGCTAGCGGCGGCGGCGGTGGGGTAAGGGATTTTGTACCGCATCGAACATACTTGTCGGCTGGCCCAGGCTGCATCTGAGACACAACTTCCTCCGCCGGTGCCGGCGCGTCTTCGGGTCTGTACCACTCGGGGATATAAGGGGGAGCCAAGGCGGGGCTTCGAACCAATGCGACGAGGTTGTGGACCAGAGGATCGCGAGGGGTGAGAGGCGGAACGCGGCCCTTCGGCGTTGTACATCCTTGCAGCCACGGAGAGTTCAGAGCCTTCCGCAAACCCCAGCGTTCAGAAGGATTTTCATTCAATAGTCCGCGAAGCAAGTCTCGAGCTATCAGGTTGATGCGACTTTAGCCACGGGTATATATACAAGACACGAGGTAGGCTCACCGTCGTCGCTGAGCTTGGGCTTCTTCCGATCCTTCTTGCCTGCATTGTTCGCGGTCCCTTTGTCCTTATTGTTATCATCACGGCGCTTGTCGCCAACTTGCTCCTCGGTGCTGTCTTCATGACCTGCGTTCGGAGCGGCCTCGCTAATTTCCACAAGTTGCGATCGCCTTGTCGTGATCAGTGCTGCCATATCCTTCTCTCCTTCTTTGAGGAGAAACGGTCGTTTCTTGAACAGTCTGACAAACGCATAAACCGAAAGCCCTCTGAAGCCATAGAATACGACCCACATGAAGTACATCACCCCGCCAACACAGAAGACATCGCTAATCTCGGTGTTCCGCTTGATCGCTACTTCGGGTGCAGCCCAAGTGGCGGTTCCCGCACGGTCCTAAATTCGAAATCAATTCCGGCGAAAATCCGATCAGATTGGACCCACTGACCACTACCGCGTTAGGATCCTCGTTTTTCGGGATACACGTCCCGAAGTCTCCAATTTTGACGGTGAGGACACCTGATTTGTCCTTGTGGAAGACGAGGATGTTCTGGAGACACTTCGATTAATCCAAGGACGGTTCAAAGAGGAACTCCCAAAGATACGAACCTCGGGTTTGATGTCACGGTGAAGAAACCCCTCCTCATGCATGTACTATCGACGAGAGGTTAGAAGAGAGACTACAAAGTGAACCTTTTGGAGCTAACCATGAGACCGTTGATAACTTGGGCTATGACGGGCTTGGCAAGTTGCTCGGCTGACGTCCGCACAATAAGCCATGAACTCGGTAAACGGACCTCGAGGATTAGACTCACGTAGCTTTCCGTTGCGTGCGATGTAATGGAGCAGAGATTGATGGGGTGCCAGATGAAGAACCATAACTATTTTAGAGAGCAAAAACATGAATCAGCAGCGTGCACAATGTCCTTTATGAACGCGTACTTACACAACACCGTGGGCCTTTCTGGGTCTGTGCACCAGTCGATCAACGAAGCGACATTTGGATGGGTAAATCTTTCCCATTGGCGTATTTCGTCGGCCACTTTCCTGAAGGTTCGGAAGTCCAGTTTTACGGTTTTGATAGCAACTGCGCGTTGCGTTGCGTTGCAGGTAGCAAGTTCGACGGCTAAGAACGGGGAGCTGATTCAGCACGCAGGACGGAACGTTCAATCGCAAATAGTCCGCGACTAACCTCCTTCTGCCCCTTCCCCGAGCAGTGCATCGACACTGTAGCGGCTACAGTGTGTGGGAGCTTCACCGAGGTCCATAATGTAGCGATATATGTACTCTGGGTAATCGGTTGAGAGCGTGATCCTAAAAGCATGGCGTAAATACGCACCATTGTTATCGATGCATACGATATCGTCCGGCGATAACGTGTATAATTTCCCGGGTACCACGTATTCGTCATTGATCTGTACGTGTATCAGTAGAATATCGGGACGCATAGAGAGTCACGCTCACAGTCAGAGATGTAGCCCCGCCCATTCGTAAGATGCCGACCACCTCTCTTTCCCCTCCTTCAGATCGGCCTTTGACAATCATCGCCAGCGCCCTGGATGACGTATCCGCTATGCGCGACGGACATGAGCGGCTGTTTTCCGAGAGAGGAACGCGACGCCACTCACTCATTTTCGGTGTACTGGCGAATAGGCACCCGGATCCATCACGCCAGATACGCCACTCCTGCACGGCGCTGGAGCTCTCGGCGTTGGTTTCGGGTGGTGCATCCGATCCCGATGGAGCCTTGAAGATTAGATGCGGAATTACCGCCTTAGCAGACTGGAAAAAACCCCAGGCGGTCGATGTCCGTCGCAGCTCGTATTTGAGGGATGCCCGCTTCGCGAATACTGCGGGGTTTGTCAACCCCTGGGATGGCGGTCTTGCCGGTTGCGCCATACCCGAGAACGGTGTGTGGTTGAAAGAATCGAGAGGCTAGGCGGAGTACCGAGAACGGCCATGATTTATAGGGAAACGCAACGCAAATGGCCCGCAGGGTGTGGCTCTAGCAGGATTAGCGACGGTTCCGGCCACCCAGATCCGATCGCAAGGTGAGACGGGTGGAGGCCACGAATGCTGCATTCGGGGGTGTGCGCAGCATGTTCCACACAGTGAGAGTTCGTCGTTGACCCAGCGCTTGCTACTCGATGGTTCCTCAACGGACCTGCATATGCCACCGATGCAAGGCAGGTCTGGCGACTGGAGTTGCTCAATCGGCTTCTTTGCAGTAGACTGGAATCTAGCAATTCATAGGTACGCCCGAGTCTAACGATATTACGGCGCGTTGCGATGGCGAGCGGAGCACGACGAGCGCGAGAGCAATTGCATTGTGCAAAGCCAATAGTGAGGTGTGACAGCGTGCCTCATAAGTACGTGAGTTATGAGAGTGACGTCACGGTAGACCATCACCCTCCTTAACCCATAATTTGACCGGGGACTAGTCAAGCACGCAGAGAAAATCACAACGCGGGGATGCCATCGATTATGTATGCGAATGAGAATATGAACCATTCAAGTCCAATACCAGTGATCGTACGGAACCTCGGTATTGATCGTTCCGTTGACAATTGCGGGATCCGCATTGCTATCGCTTAACCTCTCTTCTAACTCCTGGACTGGGATCCAGCGATAATGATCTAGCACGAGAAGGCGCCATCGTCTTCCCGTCTCGTCCCACTCCGCCAGCTCGTCGTCCAAGAGATTGACGAAGACAGGATTGCCGTCCACGAATTGATCTTTGTCGTTCACCTCCAGCATCCAGGTCGGAAATGTTTTGATCGCCCGAAGGACACATTCCGCGCATCGCCCGTAGATGCGGTGCCAGCGTTCCATCAGACGATATATAGGCTTCGGTATATCGTGGAACTGGAGTCGATACTGGTCGGCAAACACTCGGGGTCGCCGGGGACGGAGCGGAGCCGGGAGAACAAGCTCGTCCGTCTCTGCAGCTTGATTGAACGTGATGCCGACCAAGCTCATGATGATGCGTTCCTTCCCCAGCCTCCGCGGCGGCCACGACTGCCGTTGACAAGCGCTCCAGTCGTGGAAGGGATGGCCCTGCTCGTCCACGCCTACGCGAGGTCTAGGCTGCGAAGATGTTTCCGCGTCAACGAAGCCCTGCTGGCTCTTGGTGCGTCGGCAGTCGTGCCAAGCGGAATTCTCCTTGCCCCAATCTTCGCAGAACGTAGATAGAGTGCGCATGTTCTTACTCGAGAAGGCCATCTCGGGGTCGCCGCTGATCTCAGAGCGGAAGGTTTGGAACATTTCAAGGAAAGTTTCGAAATCTTCCTCGGCGACCTTGCGCGCGTCAGCCTTTCGCCGTTCGTCCTTCGAGGGCACGATATCGTCGTTCTCCACCGGACTGTGTTCGAGCGATGTGAGCAAAGAAGATGCAATGGGATAACGATAACGTGACATACGGCTCGCGTTGACCGGGTCTTCCTTCGTGTTCATCGCGTTCCACTGAAGGCTCTCCGCGCTGAGCGTCCAGATGCATAACATCCTTCAGCAAACACCTGGCGCTGGCACTGGCGCGCGCTATAACCTCCTCCGTCTGAGCCACTATCCTCCAAACAGATGACGTGTTTCTTCGTAGACGGTTCAGCTTCACCGCGGGACGCTTGAAGTTGTTCCTGTCTTCTGGTAAACTCGTCTGCGAACCAACATCCAAGAATATTGGATCAACATCAGCACGATGTCGTTTGCGAGAGCGCTCTTCGACGGGTTCGATAGGTCGACTTCGTTTGGTCTGTCGTGTAGGGGGAGGGAGATCTGTTCGAGCAACGGCCTTCTTCTGGGTATTCGAAGACGCGGGCCCTTCAGTCGCTCGATGCCGTTTCCGAGCGCGTTCTTCACTGGGTTCGGCGGGGCGACTTCGTTTGCTTTGTCGCGTAGGCTGACGGGGGTTGATTTGCGTAGCGACCTTCTTCTGATGATTCGAAGGTGCGAGCTCCTTTTGGGTGGCTTTCGATCTGCGAGTCCTCGCAGTCTCTGTAGTTGGCGGAGGAGGAGGTAAGTGAGAAGGCGATCGCCGAGCGCGGAGGTTGTATGTATGCGTCATGTCGCCTGTGATCAACAGACTGTTAATGTGAGCCACGAGCGTCGACCGTTTGAGCCATCAATTCAAGACTTACGGCGTGCAGATTAGATCAAGCCTGTAAGTTCCTTACAGTCTGGCTCACTTATCGATGCTTGACTACGGTGTTGGAGAAAATATCTTTCGGGAGGTCTTGCGGAGACTTGTGAGACGCTTGGTGGGCCGTTCGGGGGTGAGACAACTCCTGGGTCTGCAGCAGATCACAGCGACATGCTGGACGTATAAGGGATTTTCAAGGTACCGAGAACCAGAACAAGAGACAAAGATTCAGGCGATGTTTCCTCATACTTGCAGCTGGTAGAGAGCGAACCAAGTACAACGGCTCTCGGAAGCCACGTGGCCTGTACATGCATTAAACGGGCCTGAGGTATACTTCCCTCACGCAAATCGATGAATGGAAAGGTTTAGTATGCTGAAGCGTTTCCGATGTATACATAATACCATGAGATCAGCGTTATCAATTACAACATTGCGTCCATTCCGTCATGTCTTCGGGGATTCTCGACTCCAAGCAATGAGCGAGCCCTACTAGGAGAGGTCTCGTTATACAAGAACGATAGCGTGTCATTATTCCATGTCGTGACCATCCTTCGGTCTGGTCCGAGGAGGGGGTGGACCAAGAACCTCGATCGGCACCAATAACGGATCGGCTTGTGGTCTAACCAAGAAAACATAGACGGTGGTCAGCGAGACGCCCAAATCCAGAGGCCTCCTTGTTCAGGGACACCCACCCAAACGTCGCCCTCAACGTCTCGTTCAGCACGGCCTCCTTCTCTAACCGCGCAGCCTGCTCCTCCTTCCTCACCACGCGCAGCTCCTCTACCGCCTCCCCGTGCACCTCCAGCGCGTACCTGTACTTCGCCTTCATAAGCAGGTACCGCACCATCTGCACGCTCCGCCCGTGTATGAGTCCGGTCTGCGAATCGTAAGCGGCCATCAAGTGTCGCGGGATGCCCTCGATCTCGAACTCCCCATCTCCGTTCGTCGCCGCGTCTCCGTTCCCGTTGACGGATTCCTCTTCCGACGAAGGAGATGGGGACCGCGCATCGGGGTAGTTGAAGTAATCCACACCGGCGAGCTGCCCGTTCGCGAGCAGCAGGCCGTCGAGCGGGCTGACGTCTTCGTCGTATATGCTCGGCACCTCCGCCGCACCTGCACCACTTCCCCCGACGGTGCCGGATCCTGAATTCGACTGATCGACCTTGAACGTGTTGTAGCCCGAGCTCGCGTCCGCGTTCGAGGTGGACGCTGGCGGATGCTCTGCGTCGTCGTTTCGTTTCCGTTTACGGTTCCCACCGCGGCCGGGTAGGGGAGGCGAGATATTGTGTTGTAGTCGCATGTGCTTTGCAAGAGCATCCGAACGCGTGAACGATTTGTCACATTCTGATGAATCGATATTGAATTAAACTGGTTCAAGGGTAGTCGTTGGGTGAGAGGGACACGTACCTGGTCGCGGACAGGTAAATGGCTTCTCTCCTGTATGGGATCGTATATGCGATATCAAGGCGAATCGCGACGTCTGCGCCATGCCCCTTCTATTACATGTTGCCCACTCGCACGTGTAGTTGCTCTTGTGCACCCCAATGTGTTCTGAGATACGAACGAACGTGAGTTCTGTGACGCAGCCTGCAAGTACAAGTCAGGTTAGAATACCGTTATGAATATGCTCAATGAGCGTCGGAAGATGGCTGAAAACGCTCCCGCAGTTCTCCCAAAGGCAGGTGACAGTGTCAAGCTCCATCACGTCCTGTCCTAGTACCGTACCACCTCCTTCTCCGGCCTGCGCCGCCGATCCTGCGACACTTGGCCCTGCATTATGCGTAGAGGCAGACGGAGAGCCTGGTCGTGATATCGACTCGGTGACAGAAGCATGGTCGAAGTTGTCATCGGACGAGGAGGACACGGAGTGATTAGAGAGCGACCCGAGTGACGGTGAAGGTGAAAGTGTTCGTTGGCGTAAGCTGCGAGCCATTTATATAACCCCGGGCGGTTTGGCTGTTCTGTAGGGTTGGGTACACGGCTGAGGTTGCACACAGAAGCGACGGTGGCTAAAGTAGTTAAGCGCCAAGGGTTGTGCGGCGTCTAACTCAAATAGCTTACCTCCAACATTTGTGAGCGTGCACTTTCCTTCCACCATCACATCCTCGTATGACCTCAGGATATCCCGCGTCGGCCAGCAAGCCGACGGGAGTCGCAAACTTTGCGAATCGTACTGCTCCTTGGAACGCCGCGAAGCTCCCCCCTCTGTTAAGGAGCACACGCGGCGGCGCCCATTTGCTTGATCCCATTCATTCCTCCGAATGACGGCCTACTGCCATGGATATACCAGCTCGTTGAGATGGCCGTTTGTATGGTCGCTCTTTGCCCCCGGCATCTGCTCAACCCGATCCTATCATCGGCATCCCCTGCTCTCCGAAACCGGCTCATGAGGTGTGTCCGACCGTCGTGTGCGAGGAAATGTCTACATTTCCGGTTCAAGGCTGATTTTTGCCGAAATATATTGTGCGGTTCAAGGCACAGATGCGCTTCATGTGGGTGGCGACTGACTCTCTGCCCTTCTTTGCCTGAGAGCTGCCTCAAAGCGCGCCGTCGCTGTGGATGACGGTTCCCTGGACGGCACCGTTCGCGGCGGCGATCATTCTCAAAGGCGGGCCTGCCGCACGGCATGCTCAGACCACGCGCCGCGTACGCGCTGCAACGCGCTCTACTCGGTCTCGGGCCCGCATCCATGAGAATCGTCAATCCACCCAGTCTCACACCGGCGAATGGCTGCTCGCGCAATGGACCATACCGATGGTGCTCTGTCGATCTTATTCTAGAAAGTCGTGGTGCAAAATTTCAACCTAGGATGAAAGCCTACTCGGTCTCGGGCCCGCATCCATGAGAATCGTCAATCCACCCAGTCTCACACCGGCGAATGGCTGCTCGCGCAATGGACCATACCGATGGTGCTCTGTCGATCTTATTCTAGAAAGTCGTGGTGCAAAATTTCAACCTAGGACGAAAGCCTACTCGGTCTCGGGCCTGCATCCATGAGAATCGTCAATCCACCCAGTCTCACACCGGCGAATGGCTGCTCGCGCAATGGACCATACCGATGGTGCTCTGTCGATCTTATTCTGGAAAGTCGTGGTGCAAAATTGCAACCTAGGATGAAAGCCTGGGTGCTGCAGCGACTGTGACTGATCCGAACCGTTCTGGCGAGCCTGTTTCGGACAGACGTGGCATCACCCCTTGTTTGGGAGTACACTGGTCAATAACTTACACATCCGTGCTCGCTCTCACAGCCTCGCGTACATCTCCAACCAAGGGTGCACAAGGAGCAGTGGTCTGGTGCTTCCTTCGGCGCCCGCGACCGATCGTCGAGATTCAACTGGGAGATGCCATGTTCCCTCGGAAATTCCAAAACTATAACAAATTGGTCCTGAGTCGGTGCCTGGACCTTAGGTATTTAGTGGTTACTCCTGGGAAGCCGCAAGAAGGTCCAAGATGTTGCCGTCATCCAAGTGACGATGGCCCACACGCTTCCCCGTCCCGCCGGCCTTGGTGTGCAGGCTTTGGAATGCTCATCGGCCATACAAGAATATCGCGAACGCTATCCGACCATGGTAGTCGTGTTGCCGCGCGACTCATGGCGTCTTCTACACTGCGCCAGCTCATGCAATGTGCCCAGTAGGCCTTGGGCAATACCAAGAACGCCGCTTCCTCGGCCAGCTATCCGGATCTCACGCCCTTCCCGAGCTTCTCGGGATGAAATATAAGGTTGGCTGAACGCTGTGCAGCGGCGCAAGAAGCGTGCGAGCCCGCCGCTCATCGCCACCTGCCTCCCCTCCTGGCCAATCAAGTGTTGTCACTGGATCATCCTGCCCGGCCCAGCACGTCGGGAGTTTTTACCCGCGCCTGGCGTACGGGACGTTCACGAAACTACATTCATGGGCGGCCGACCCTCCATCCACCACCTAACGCGTGCTACGCCATGGGATCCTCTCTCACATCTTCGGCATACCGTGGTCGCAAAGCACGTCGCATCGTCCGGCTCGGCGCGATGATCAACCTTGTCACAGTGGCGCAATATTCAGGGGTGAATAATGCAAACGCCTATAAAAACGGCCAGACAAGAGCCAGTACTGCAGCGAACTCGTCTCTTCGCTAAATAACCCTTTCCACATATCGGCCGGTCATGCAGTATCCGCGCTTGCTCGCTTTCGCTATACTCGCCGTCAACAATGTTGGCGGCGTACTCAGCGCCGCCGTCGCTGAGCGAGCTGTCCATGCTCGCGCTGCCAGCGGGAGGACGACACCCCTGCTCAAGGGTAGGCATTCGACCATGTCACCATGCTCCACTGACCAATCTCTCGCATTCAGATTTTAAGGGACAGCCTCCGTTGCCGACTCTTGCGTCGGTTGAGGCTGCAAACGGAACCTTGGATCTCACAAATATCCAGGGCGATATCCTGTACGTGCTTCCACAGCATACAACACCAGTACACTGACCGTACTTCTTCCAGGGTCGGCATGAAGAAGCCCGTTGAAAGTTTTTTCTTCTTCCACATCAACGATCCTGCTCAGTTCAAGACCGATATGAAGAACCAGCTTTCGGTCATTGCCTCGGTGGCCACCTTGATCTCTCCCCCCGCTCAGCAGCCTGCCGCATATGTCAATGTTGCGTTTTCTCAGAGCGGCCTGACCACGCTCGGGATCACAGATGACCTCGGTGACGCCGCCTTCACCACCGGTCAATTCGCGGACGCTGAGAACTTGAATGACGACATCACGCAATGGCAGTCCGAGTTTAAGGGTACCAACATTCACGGCGTCTTCCTCGTCTGCAGCGACGTCGGTACGAACATCGAGAGCGTATTCAACAGCTCGATTCAGGTCTTGATGAATTCCACCTCCATCGTGTTCCAACTCGATGGCGCTGCTCGCCCCGGTGATCAGGCTGGCCACGAGCGTGAGTATTTTGCTGCTCGGACCATGGAATGCCCAGCTGACGTCCGCGATCCAGACTTCGGGTACTTGGACGGCATCTCCAACCCGGGTATCACAGACTTCACCACGAATCCCTTCCCGGGCCAATCCGTCGTTCAAAACGGCATCCTTCTCCTCGGAGAGGACGGCGACACGATCACGCGCCCGGCATGGGCCGTCGACGGCTCCTTCCTCGCCTTCCGCAAGCTCAGACAGTTCGTGCCCGAGTACAACAAGTTCCTCCTCGACAACGCCGTTCAGAGCCCCGCCGGCAATCTCACCCAGCAGCAGGGCGCCGATCTCCTCGGTGCCCGCCTGATCGGACGCTGGCCCAGCGGCGCCCCCGTCGACCTTACCCCGATGGCCGACGACCCCGAGCTCGGCGCGGACGCCACCCGCAACAACAACTTCGACTACACCCACCCCGACTCGAACATCACGAGCGACCAGTCGCACTGCCCGTTCACCGCGCACCTCCGCAAGGTGCGCCCGCGCGCCGACCTGAATGACACGAACGTCATCAACCAGGCGATCCGCGCCGGCCTGCCTTATGGCCCCGAAGTGACGGCCGAGGAGGCCGCTTCGAATACGTCGTCGATCGACCGCGGCCTCGCCTTCGGTGAGCACTCACAATTTCTCCCGCAAGCGCAGGTTTTCCGCGATGCTCACCGGCGCCTTTCCCCACAGTCATGTACCAATCGAACATTGAGAACGGTTTCCGCTTCCAGCAGACGAAGTGGTCCAGCAACGCCAACTTCATTTTCGGCAAGAACATCACTTCCGTGGGTCTCGATCTCGTCATCGGCCAGGCCGGCCCCGGCCTCACGCGCAACAACACCGGCTTGGACCCGACCAACTTCAACAAGGTCATCGTCCAGACCCCGACCGTCGTTTCCAACGGCGGCGAGTACTTCTTCTCCCCTTCAATCTCGGCGCTACAAAACACCATCTTGGCTTAGCCGGTGTTGTTGTGGTTCAGCGAGTCCGTGCCTTGCATTTGCCGCTTCGGCAATACTTGCATTCGTTGGCTTTTCTTCCGTATATATATATATATAAAGGTTCATCAGTGGATAGGATATGTACAGTAACACACAGTGTTACCCTTGGATCATTACCGTGCACAGTTCATATGGCACATCGGCATTTCGAGCAAGCACGATCACTTTTGGCTTGACCCTCGACACGCTGCGCGAATGCTTACGAGCACGTCATGCACGATCCCGAATCTAGACGATGCATTGTGCGAAGTGAAGGAGTGATATTGCAGAAAAGCAGGAAAACAATCAGCGACCAAAGCGCCGACAAACGTATGCTACATCGGATGCAGAAGGCGAATGTGCACTACATAGCGCCTTTATAACCACACAGTAAAAACTGAAGAAAACAATCTTGACGAATTGCTGACCACCGTGAACGTCTACTTACGTCCGAGGGCCTTGGATTGCGCCTGCAGGGTGGTGGAGACGGCAGGGCAGCCCTTGCCGGGGCCTTCAAGGTTCTGGAGCGTCTCGAGCGAGGCGGTAATGCGAGCCTGCTGCGACGCGACGCTGTCGTCCGTGGGGAAGTTGACAGCGACGCCGGTGTTGTTGACCTGGTGCCCGGCTTGGATGTTGGCGAAGAGGTCCTGAACCGGAGATCGATCAATAACTATGTTTCTGGACACGGCGTCGGTGTGAAGTACTTACAGCGATGAACAGGCTGCGCGGAGGAGGGCAGCTGCATGGGATCTTGATGGGCTTGCCGTCCGCACCGTTGACGGCGCCGTCGCAGTCACCAGTACCTTGCGTTTTCCGCGCATGAGCACATGCATTTGCTCAGGCAGGACGTCGAGGCAACTCACCGGTAGGGTTCACACCGGAGGAAAAGCCGAGGTCGGGGGCGAGTTGGTCGACCTGCTCGAGCGTAAGCCCGCTCGAGGATGTGGCGGTCGCGTCGTCGGCAGCGGAGGTTACAGTGGCCGCCGAAGTGGCAGGCGCAGCAGCGGCGCTCGTGGCGGGGGCAGCGGTCACTGCGGCCACGGTGGAGGCGCCGGCTGAGGCCTGCGCGTCCAGGCTCTTGGAGAGCGCTTGAAGGGTGGTGGATACAGCAGGGCAACCCTTGCCAGGCCTATGACAGGAAGACAGGGTGGGTGAACAAAGGTGTGTGCGATAAACAAAGGATGAAACGAACCCGACGAGGTTCTGCAGGGTCTCGAGGGCGGTCGTGATGCGCGCCTGCTCCGACGAGATGGAGTTGTCGGTCGGGAAGTTCACCAGCACACCGGTGTTGTTGACCTGATGACCGGCTTGGACGTTGGTAGTGAGCGCCTGTGGTTATAGGGTTGAGTTTACGCGGAAAAGTCCAACGCGATGCAAAAAGAACCGACCGCGATATATGTCGCGTTGTCCGGAGGGCAGTCGCATGGGATCTTGATAGGCTTCCCGTCTGCTCCGTTCTGCGCGTATCAAGGTCAGTTGCGGAGTCCGGATCAGCTCGAAATGGCACATACCACTGCTCCATCGCAGGACCCGGTACCGTCGGGGTTTAAGCCTGCAGTAAAGCCGAGAGGAGGCGCAAGCGCCGCGATCGTCGCAGCGTCGACGTCCGCTCTGCGGAGCTTCTGCAGCGGGAACGCAGAAATGGAGACTGAAGCGGCTAAGAAAGTAATCGCGATGGCGAAGGACTTCATTGTTTCTTCAGTTAAAGCTTGTAACGAGAGTGGTTGTTATCTGGAGTAGATCCGATAGCACAAAGTAAAGTAAAGCGTCGAGCCGATTCGTGAGCTAAGCACAGAAAAAGAAAGACGGGGCCGACACAGTCGGTGTTGTTGGGTGGGAGAGAGCAGGGAATGGAGGAACAAGCTGGAACAAGGGACGGAGAACGCGGCTCTATATAACGCGTCTACAATTAGCACCGGTCATGTGACCGGTTTGTAGAACTGAATGCATCGCCGGCCGCTTCATTCTGCTGCTACATCTCCGGCTCGGAAAGGACAAGCTTGGGAGCCAACTTGCGCCGGGTTGCCTTGATAACGGAGCAAGAGCGCGCACTGGTCGTGAAGGGACCACGTTTACCTGCTTAATCTGGCAGTGTCAGCGCTGTTCATGTTCATTTTGCCCTGTGAGCGGTCCCATCGAATGGTACGCGCCACCATCTATTACGATACGTGTGCGCGCTGTCCTGAACTGTCCACGTTGTATCCAGAAGGAGTAGCGTTCTGCACGGTACAGTACATGATCTATCGTAAGTTGTCATGATGTACATGGATGGATCCTGTCCGAGGCCACGAATAGATCGCGTCGGAACCGCTGGCCTTGTTTTCCAAATCTCGCGATGGCCCCGACGAAGAATTCCATCCAAGCTCTTCTCCCAGAAGATCTGCTCTTGATTGATAACCCTGAACGGATTGCGACGCTGTGGTCATCCTATGGATACATCTACCGGCTCCGAGTTCGTTCAGCATCGACCAACGCGTCATCCTCCGTTATCCTCAAGTCGATCCATCCCCCTTCGGAGCCTCATCCATCCGAATCGCACCTTCGGAAACTCTTGTCGTATCGAGTAGAACGCTGGTTCTATCGCAATAATTCATCTTCTCTGCAAGAACGCTCTCCTGAAGCGCGTCTCGCGCGAACGTTTCCGATCAACGCGGACGACGACGGCAGCCTTCTCCTGGAAGATCTCTCTCTTGAGTTTCCGTATCCAGCGAGAGGCGGTCTCGGCCTCGAGCCTACAAGATGCGTCTTGCGATGGCTTGCGAACTTCCATAGCTGCTTCTGGAACGCCCATCTACGACGCGAGCCTTCGCTACCCCTCATTCCGCCTCCCCTTCAAGCCGATGAGACTGTTCATAGGTCCGGAGTTTGGGCTCAGGGTACCTACTGGTACCTAGACACTCGCAAAGAAGAGGTTGAGCAGATCGATGAAGAAGAACACGATTGGCTACTTCCGTGGGTCGACAAGGTGGGTTACGGCCACTAGCCAACGATCACATGTGCAGCAATCCCGAGAACTAACGGGTATTTTACGCAGGTCAACAACGCAGTGAAATCGCGGGCTCGATCGCACGGAACTTTACTGCATGGAGACGTCAAGGGCGCCAATATTCTCTTCACGCACTCGCCATGGTCACGCCCTGAGGAGCTATCCGACCTGCGATGCGCGTTATACGACCTCCAATACGTAGGCGTCGGTCTTCCTACGCATGACCTCGTTTACTTCATTGGCACGACCGTCTCTTCATCGCTCTTGAAGAGTAGAGAGCACGAGCAGGCCCTTCTCGACTATTACTACGGCATCCTTAGCCAACGGCTCGCCTCCGGTCCCTCAGGTGATCGGTCGGCGATCTACGAGCGGGAACGATTCATCAAAGACTGGGAACTGTCCTTGGTCGACTGGTACCGCTTCATGGCAGGATGGGGTTTCTGGGGCAACGACAGCTGGGTGGAGGCCAGAGTGCGTGAAATCATCAAAGACTGGTCAGCTGGAGGTTGGGATTCGGTCGCAGTGTGAGTTCTTATACCAAATCACAACTGACAAGCCAAAATTCATATCCAGCATCAGATCTTGAAGCCGCCCGCCAGGCACATCACATCCGCAGGGTCATACTTGCGCTTGATCTGCCGCAAAAAGGGTAGATGCTGCCCGTAGAGGTGCTCCACTGGCGTTCCGTATGCCGCGTAATTCGGATACTTCGATGCGTTTGGGTCGGTCGGGTCGGCCTGCGTCTGTCCTAGAGCGACGGCCTTTTCTCTCAGACGGATGCCGGAAGATACCATCGAATCGTGGACGAGTTTGTCGGCGGATGGGTTGCTCCAGATGGCGTTGATGTTCCCGGGCATGAGGACCACGTCGCGCGTGGCGGGATACGCGGACGGGGGATACCCGGGGATGGTCTCTGCGTGCGAGTAGATGGTCGGTAAGAAGATTTCTGCGAGATAGCCTATAAACGAAGCATTTGCGGCGTCGCCCAGTTGCGCAGTGGTTACCTGTTCACTTGTTAGCATTCTAGTCATCACGTGGAACGGACGAGACGGGAGTGTAGAGTAGCAGTAACGAGTGTATAGCGGCGGGAATACAATGAGCGTTGGCCGTAGACTGGCGTTGTCGAGACCAAGAGCGAACGTGCGGCTCTGCGTTGCTTAGTACATTACAAAGAAAGGGGCAATGCCCCGAAAGGTACATGGGCTCGGGTGCGTCAAAAACCTCCCAAATGGTGAGGAAAAGCTACCGGCCGTCTACATTACGTGCGGGTAACCTTGTCCACCACACGCTATGGATTGTTAAATTATTCCTCCACGGCACACGCTTTGGATCTCGGTGGAAATGTGTTGAACCACGACGATTCAAATTGGAGACTCTCTGCCTCCAATTGCCACCACTTTGTGAAGCTCGTAATCCTGAACTTCAGGTGATGACGACTGTTCTGTCCGTCAGCAATCTGCGGAGGATATATGTATGTCGAGACATACTAAATTGGTGATTGCCATAGTGGTATTGTTTCGGAATCGGAGGTTCGAACTCGTGGCACTGTCGGCCGTCATTCCCGAGGGTACAGTACATGGTTCCTCTGTGACCTGGGAGGTGGCACGACTATTCAACCTACACATTTTATCAATGCATTGGTCATCATTGGTAGGTGTGGTACTTACACGGCCATGACAGAGTTAGTATAAACTAGCTCAAGACCTGTTCTTGAGCCTAATCTCGCAAACATACAAAGCAAGTTCATCGCACCTTTTCCAAGTACTGCATGAAAGGCAGTCCATATCAGCAAATCTCGCCAAATCAGGAACTGGAAGCATCCTGTCTAAGTAGGGTGTATGCCATCAGGCTCAACACATACTGATACTAAGTAGCATGTCTGCAGCATGCTGAATGCGAGATCGTGAGCTGATGGAGTGCAGACAGTTATATTAACTCACGCTGCAAAGGTGCCACGGTTAGCCAAGAAAAATACGATCCATCGCACCCGGTAATGTGTCCTGTTCGACAATAGGTCAGTTTGTTAGACACCGTATCGGGTGAGGAGCATTACTCACTTAGTCCACAATGTCTTCTTGTGATGCAAAATGAAGGAAAGGATCAATGTAATCATGATATCCGTGGCAGTCTCTATGGATTTATTAGAGATCACCAAATGCTGCATCTTTTCAGTATGTTCTTCATTGCCACGAAAGTACAGTGAAGTACCAGCATGACAGGTAGATCTGTCTCTGTCCATTCTCCCACAATAAATCTGAGATACACGGCACCATAATTTGATGGTTAATGGCACTGAATACAAGGGGGTCAATGGTAAACGCACGTGTATGCTGTAATAGCTGAAGTAGATCAACCCGATCAGGTCAGGTGGCCGCTTTTCAATGCGCATGGTTGTACTCACAGACTCCCAACGCTGAGACTGGTTCATGATGCTTTCTTGTGATGTTCATCGTAACGACTCACCATATCCGGCAAGAGCACAGAGAGTCTTGATGTAGGGTGTCAAAGCTGTAACAACACATGACCTGAGGTGACATCACGCACTATGAGGATGCATGTTATCCTAGAGCGCGACACTGATCCAGGTTGATGATCAGTATAAACGAGCTCATGCAGAAAATCCAAAGTAAGCATACAAATCCATATCCGGTGAATAAAGAAGCTATCAAAAATCCGTAAACATTGCACGGGCTTTCCACATCTTGATAATTACCAGTGAGAAACAACGATAGTCGTGAACTACATGAATATATATAAGTATCGATCATCGAGCTTTAAGATAGAATCTCACCGTGAACAAGCTCTCAAGCTACCAGGGTGTAAGCCACGGTGGGCAGAACGTGCAATGATTCAACTCACAGAGAGACTCCATACAAGATTTTCGAGAACGGCAGGATTTGCGTAGTTCGCGACCAGATAGTAGTATAGAGCATAGCCAATCGAGACGATGCTAACTGTATCACATATCCTAGATCATTGACTGTCAATCCATGTAGCATTTTACTGCATTGTGGCGGGTACCAGAGCGTGGTGACCTGCAGAAATTTAGTATATAGTATAGGACTTCGAACATTATACATTACATATGCTTTTACGGCTGCTGGATCGCCGAACGTGATGAAGTAGAAGTACATCTGAGCAGTGGACACTCCCCAGAACCTGATCATCATAGGAGTCAACAAAGATATTGGATGCCATGACATGCGAATTGGAACCAATATGCGTACGCGGCGGCTGCGATAGCGGCGATAAGCATGACACCATAGGTGGCCCCAATGTCAAAGTTTGCCATGAGAGATCGTGTTAGAGCACTCTCCAACGTATTTGTATGGTCGTATATAGACTTGACTGCGTCGTCGCGGCGGTGTGCGAGCTCAGGAGCGTTGAGTCGGGGATTCCACCCTCGACTTGTGATGCTAAATATGCTGCTTTCCAAAGCGCTGATCGAAGTCCTAGCATTACGCTTTCGGGGCAGCGACCCTGAGTGCAGATGGCCAGAGGTCTATTGTTATCCTCATGGTGATGCGGATAGATACCGGCCTTAAATTAATTCCTTGATTGGGGCCTGTGGCACCGATGAAGCGGCAAAGGTCTATCGATATCCTCAGGGCAATGCAGACTGACATAGCCCTGACGCAGCATCTTGATAGAGGCCCTATGGCACGGAACGATGCTGAAACCCGGCCATTAATATGAAAGATGGCAGTCGAAGCGGAGTCGCTGGATCTACGGGTAATTGCGACGGATTGCGAGCCCCCGCGAGCATCTGGTGTACTCAACTCTCATGTCACAACGCTGCTCGGTCTCTCCGTCACACAGCTCTGGCTGGGAGCCTGTCTGATATATTCGCGAGGAGATGCAGTCATTGGGTAATGTCACAATATCATACCTTGAAACCACCTGCAAGCCCCATAACATTCGCGGGGTCGTACCTACGCTTGGTCCTTTGCAGTAAAGGCAGGTGTTGTCCATACAGATCTCCCACCGGCGTTCCGTATGTCGCATAATTTGGGTACTTCGAAGAGTTGGGATCGTTGGGATTCGCTTGCGCCTGACCTTGGGCAACCGCCTGCTCCCTCAGGCGGATACCAGACGCTACGACCGTGCTGTGCACGAGGTCATCGGCGGACGGATTGTTCCAGACCACCGTGGTCGCCCCTGGCATGAGAACGACGTCGCGCGTCGCAGGATATGCCGATGGCGGGTACCCATAGACCGTGATTGCATGGGAGTAAATAGATGGAAGGAAGAATTCCGCGGTGTAGCCGATGAAGGTGGCGTTGGCGGCGTCCGTCAACAGAGCGGACGTCGTCTACAGCTTGGTCAGCACAACTGCCCACGTTCGCGGGGCCAACACATACAAGCGTCTCGTTTTTCATAACGTGCAGCATAGCGTCTGAGTAGTTGCCGATAGGCGTCGACTCGAGTATGACACTGCAAGCCGTCAGTGAGTGTAAAAACAGTACAAGCACGAGACGGCACCCACCGCGGCAGCGCAGGCTGAGGACCTGCTGCGAAGAATTCCAAAAATGACTGAGTGGTAGCAGCTCCCGTCAAAGCCGGTAGCTGGAGGAAATCTTCGAAGATGCTGGCTGGAGGTGAAGGCGCGTCATAGAAGATTTGCACTTGTGCAAACAAACCCGACTATGTAAATGATGTCTCGGTTCAGCAAGAGCGCGAAAAATCGTGATGTTACTCACTACGCCACTGCTGGTACCGAAAATGATCAACAGTTGAGCTTTTGGATCGTCAACCTCAATCTGATACTTCGACGACGCGGCAATGACGTTCTCTATCTCGTCCATCCCAAATGTGAAGAAACCTCCCTGGATGATATATGAATATAGCGTAATCTGAAGATGAACAACCTTGCTTACCCATACATCATCTTGAGGATAAGTCTTCAGCACGTAGTTGACGATGACTCCCTGGCATATCCGTCCATTAGCTAGAGAAAGGAGGTGAAGATGTATGCATACGAAGTTGTTCCCTCCGCCCTGAACCAGAGTCAAATATGAGACGACACTCTGATGGGGCGAGCGTACCTTCAATGCGAAGAAAAGATCCGGATGTTCGCGAGCCGTCGCATTGACAATCTCACCAGTGGGTAGCACGACCGTCATGGACAATATGTTGTCGACGGATAAGCCATGCTGATTCGTTTTCCAAGAATACCCTGGAGCTAGGGTCATCACCAGATCTTCGCCACAGATATGACGGTGAATCCTACCTCCGCCCAACAATAGCCCTCCTACACCAACCCCAGGAGTTCGGCCTCCTACGACAGTGACATTGAATGGAGCAAGTGCCGCATACACGTCGTCCCAGATTTGACCAGGACCGATCTGAGCGGTTTGACTATCGGGATTGTATACGACGTGGTGGAACCTGGCCAAGGATATTTGTACGCCAAGAGTGGACGAAAATCCAGGGTTTACGCTGTGGCCCCCGCTTTTGACCTAACGCATGGGATTCATTAAAAACTCGAGAGGGCTTAGCTTCGTGGTACTAGCGTACGGCAAAGGGAGTTCGTTGGGTGCCGACAATCTTCAGCTGAAGTGAAATATGAGCTCGCGTCAAGTCGCGTTCGAAAACGTCTCGTACAATAGTACCGACGTCCTCTGCTGTACCCGGCTCCACGGAGCAAGCCGCTTGCTCGATGCTTTTCAAGCTCCAATGCGATATATCGTCGCTATAGTTCTGCGAACCTGTTGAGAATCAGAGAGCGTATGTGCGTGATGCAAGAGTCTGCCGCTAACCTGCATGATACACGGCAGACTTCGGGCCTATTGCTGCTGCTATTTTATCACAAGTCGCGTCAAAACGCGTACGCGGTCTCGGTATCACGGCACGTATGCAGCCTATATGACAAGACAATGCTAGGAGGAGGACGAAAGACTTCCATTCGCACAGGGTCGTCATCGAGGAAGAGGCGACGAATTCGTTGATGCGACAACCTATAGCTATGAGCCTCGGAGTTGGTGGTGGCGTGGCGGGACCTGACCATCAAACAGCATACAAACCACGAGACAGTGCCGACCGCGTGCAAAGGATCGGTGCAGCCAGTGGTGGGACTCAGAGAGAAGCTTACAAGGCGTATGATTTTGTTCGCTCATATAGATGGGGTATTATAGAGAAGCAGCGAATTGCATTCGTGGAGGGGGTGAGAGCCATACTGTAGTGCGAAGGTAGGGCTAGGCCTATCAAATGCAAGATAGATGCGAGGGCCGAGGCAAGATCAGAGGCTGCCGAGGCGGTAGGTAAAAGGATGTAGTATGGACGTGATATAGGAACGACAAGGCGGGTTCGGGATCGCTTCGAGAGAGCTACTGAGTTGCGAGCGGGGTGGGTATGCGTCGAGACTACTGGCTAAGATCGGACGATATCGAATGTTACAGTAATTCCCTTCCTTTCGAGACTACGTACTTTGGGCCTCTTATACCCTCCAGTCCTTCCGCTCCCGTCCAATCCTCGTCCTCCGATCGTTTGGCGGATGCCGGTCCTGAGGACGCGCCAATGCGCGCACGCCTCGTAAGCCGTCGAATAGTCACAGAAGGGCGCAGAACGTCGTCGGGGTGGTGATGCTGGCCGCCGGTGTCCGATACTGCAGTGATCGAGCCGGGATCGCGTTTTGCTTGATGTCCGAG
>NW_006767442.1:1550956-1558133 GCF_000264995.1 Punctularia strigosozonata HHB-11173 SS5 | reverse complement strand
GGAGTTTTGTTCCGCTTACTCATGAACAATGACTCGTTATTCCTTCTAACTCCTTGATTCATAATCCTGACCCACCTAAGTGGGTCGGTCTTACTCATCCTTGTGCCCTGCATGTGATTCTCTTGCACTATTCTTGGACCATGGATTTGTGTATATAAGACCCCTGTAGCTCGCCCTAAGTCCCCATCTCGACCTCTTGTGTCTTGGGGACTTAGGTGAGTAACCGTCTCTGTACTAGATACTATGCTAACTTGTGTCTTGGGGACTTAGTGTGTGACCTTGAGTCCATTAGGTGCCTATTGCGTCGCTGTCGACCTCGTGTCCAGTGACCTTGAGTCGAGCTCAGCTCCTCCTTTTCTGCGTGTACTCTTGCCTAAAGTAAGTGCCGACGACGCTGCCTTTCCAACCGACTCTACCCGATTACTTGGACATTCCGGCTGTCTAAGTAGTTGGTAACCCCAACGGGCGTTCCCCTGCACGTCGCTCGTCACAGGAATGGTATCTTCGGTGAGGGCATCTTGAGTCTGAGCGTCGAGTTCGGTGGGGGAGAGACTGGTGAGGTGTGAGATGTCGATGGTGACGTGGGCGCGTGGGCTGAAGGGATAGAGGCGGGCGGCGGCATACCGCAGGCGTGAGAGGGATCCGTCGAGCTCGGCGAGCACATAGGCGCCGCCGGAGTTGCGTCGCACGACGACCAGTGGGCCAAAATAGCGGGGGTTGGTCTTGCCGGATAAGTTCTTCTCATTCTCGGAGTTGCGGACGAGGACGAGGGCACCAGGCTGAAAATCGAAGTCTTGAATCTTGGCTGCATCGCGCTGGACCGCGCGGGTGGTGGAGTCGATGCGAGCTTTGAACACGCGTTCGCGCAGCCGTTCGAGATCATCTTCGCGCTTTTGGAGCGCACGGGCACGGGCGGCGATGAGGTCGGTGGTGGAAGCGGGAAGAGAGTCGGTGGGGTAGTTGACGAGCCATGTGGCTTCTTCAAGGTCGAAGGGGAGGATCGGCTCTACGCCGTGAGCCATATAGAAGGGGGAGAAGCCGGTGGAGCGCTGGATAGTGACGCGTTCAGCCCAGAATACATGGTGTGCATACTTGTACCAGTGCGCGACATCATCTCCGGCGCTCTTGACGATGGCTTCGCGCACGTCGAAGTGACGCCGTTCGACGAGATTGGCTCGCGAGTTGTAGGGCGAGATACGGATGCTGTGGATGCCGTACTTCTCGCGAAGCCAAGCGGCGGCGGCGATGAATTGGGGGCCGTTGTCGGTCACGATTTCTTCGACGCCGCCCCAGCGGCACAAGACATCTTCGAACAACCAACGGCCGATCTGTTCAGCGTTTTCGACGCGAAGAGCTCGCCACTCGGGCCACCCGGTGAGTGAGCAGCGGCCATGGACTATGTACTTAAATTTGTTGGCCGGCGGCATGTGCATAGTATCGCAGTATATCTTGCGGAATAGAGGCGCGGGGTACGCGACGGTGGGCGGGATTGTGACGTGGTGCGTACGCCGCTTCTGGCACTCGAGGCAAGTATCGTCGAACCACGAGACGTCGGAGTCAAGATGGGGCCACCAAAAACGGCGCAGGAGGCGGCGGCGCACGACGAACTGGCCTTTGTGACCGAGGGAATCGTGTGCCTGTTGGATGAGGGAGAGACGGCGAAGGGGGTCGAAAATCACAAGTTGATGAGCACCGTCCGCGGCGCGTCGCCAGAGCCGATCATCAAAGAGGAAGAAGTCCGAAGCGTACCGCAGGAATCCCGATAGGTGCTTCGGGTTGATGTCGAGCGGCGTGAGTGGGTTGCGGAGGTACTCGTCGACTTGAGAGACGCGCTTGTCTGCGGCTTGGGCCTTTGCGTCGCGCGGCGGCAGCGTAGTGTCGGAGGGAGTAAGCGGTTCCAGAGAGAAGGCGGAGACGCCAGGAGGAGTATGCATGACAAGGGAGGCGACAGGGGAGCGGCGAGGGCCGGTGTGCGCGGAGAAACCACAGGCATCGTCGATCCAGGATTCCACGCTGTCAGGCGGCTCGGGTTCTTCGTGAGGAGCGGGTGCGCGTCGTGAGAGGCCGTCGGGGGCTTTATGCGAGTCGGCAGGGACATGGACGAGCTCGAAGTCGAAGAGCTTGATGGCCGCTATCCAGCGGTTAATTGTCGCGTTGGGCTGGAGGTCGGGGTTGCTGAGCATGCCCTTGATGCTTGACGCGTCGACTTCGATGACGAGGTGCTTAACGCCGATGATGTGGATGCGGACGTCGCGGAGTGTGCGGAAGAGACCGTATAGCTCGATCTTGGGCTGGCTATACCGTGACTCGTGTTCGCGCCATGGAATAGAACCGAAGCGCGCGGGATAGCGCTTGCCGTCCGTGCCGAGCTGCGAGAGAACGTAACCGACAGCAATAATCGACGAGTCTACTGAGAGAAAAACCGGCCTGTCGGATTCGTAGTCGATGGGACGGAGAGCGCGAGACTCAGCGAATGCACGCTTCAGCGTATCCATCGCGTTTTGCTGCGAGTCGGTCCAGTCGAAAGGCACATTTTTTTGCGTGAGACGGACGAGCGGGCGGGCGATACGTGCGAAGTCTTTGATGAACACCCGCATAACGCCGCAGGTTCCGAGGAAGGATTTGATGTCGGTAACAGAGGTGCACGGCGGCCAATCGAGAATGGTGCGGATGCGGGAGTTGTCAGGGATGCGTCCTTCGTACGAGCAGTGGTGGCCAACGAGCTCGATCTGCGGCGCGCAGAGGGTCAGCTTCTTGCCGGAGAACGTACCGCCGAATGCCCCCATGCGGTGCAGGATGCGGTGCATGGTCTGAAAATGCTCATACACGAAGCGACGAATGCCGGGGTTCTCGGGGAGTGTCTCAAACGTGCCGTCAGCGAGTTCATAGCGCGAGCGGGGGCCCTTTACAGGAACATCGTCGATGTAGGGTGTGGTGTACTCGGGGATCTCGTCTTGAAGGATCCATGTCACATCGCCCTGCATTATTTGCGCCGCGTTGGTATAGCCCATGGGAATGACGGTGAGTCGGAGGGTGCCGAGAGGAGACTGGAACGTTGTGAGATCACGGGAGCGGGCGTCGAGCGAGCGCTGGTCGAAGGCGACGAAAAGATCGAGTATGCCGTAACAGGCGCGGCAGGCAAAGTCTTCGGCCATTTGATCCATATTTGGTGGGACGGCGGCGTCGCGGATGGTCACGCGGTTGAGGGGCTGCAGGTCGTGAACGAGCCGGAGAGACTTGCCGTCCTTCTTCGGCACGCAGAACCAGGCCGATCGGTACGACGAGTTCGAATGTTCGTAAGTTCCGGATGCAATCTTCGCCTTAATTATCTTGATGACTTCGTCGCGAATGCCGGGCGCAATTGGGATGTTCTTGAAGACCCACGGCACATGCTCGACCGTCGGAATGCGGATGGGGTCAAACCATTCGTTGGAGAGGCGGCCCTTCTCAGTCTCATCCCAGGCAAGCGCGCGCTCGTTTTCGCGCAGAATCCAGTGGGCGAGGCGGACTTCCTCGGGCTGCAGGAACCCGTGCGGGTCGATATCTTGTGCGCGCATACGCTCGTCAGTGTATCGCGAGCCGGGTTCGAAAGGCGGGATCGAGGTTGGAAGTGGGCGCATGTCGGCGAGCGGGTCGGAAGGCTTTCTTCGTTCTATGCGGAACTCTTCGGGTGTGATGGTCGAAACCGGGAAGGTGCGTTTGGCGACTTTCTTGTACTTAGCACCAAAAACGGAGGCGGAGGCGGTTGCGAAGTCGGAGTCGGGCGGCAATGGTGAACTGCAGAGATCAAAGTCGAAAACGGTGGCACGCCAGGAAACAGAGAAGTCGGCGGCGTGAACTGGCTGCCAGGTTGATGGGAGCTTGAGGGATTCGGTGGTGAAAAGAGAGGTTGCGTCGCGCGGCTCGCGTCGCACAGGAGTATAAAGGGTCTGAAGCAAATATGTATTCGTGATACGGGACGGTAGTCTATGCGCATCTGCGATGGAGAAGCCAAAATAGTCTGAGTTGGGGCTGTCTATGAGAGGAGGGAATACTTGAGATCTTGAGGGCGGAACGCCTCGTCGGCACAGAACCGATTCATCGACGTTTACGGAAAATCCTGATTGCGAGCCGAATGAGCGGCGACCGGGCGCTCGAGCGTGGGGACACGGATCCGTTCGCCGGTCTCGGGGTTCGTGAGGGTGAGCGTTGAGGAGCCGTCCGTCTTGTCACTTGTGATGCAGGATGTGTGCGCGAGGAACGAGCGCCCGAGGAGGACCTCCCATGGCGCGTGCTCGATAACCTGAACTTGAAGGAAGACTTCCATGCCGCCGATGTTGAAGGGCACATTGCGGAGACCGCCGATCGTGCGTGTGGTGGTTGAGTTTGCAGCCGTGAGCGAGATGGCATCGTCCTCGTAGAGCGGAAGGCCGGTAGCAAGCCAGACATCCCTGCGCATCAATACTGCCTCGGAACCAGAATCAATAACGCACTCAGCGATGACCGCGTTGGCGATAAGCGGACGCAGAATGCGCAGGCGCTGCATGCGGTGGGCCGACAGATGCTGGTGCACGCCGCCGCAGTCGCCGCAGTCGAACTCTAGCGAGGGAGGCGGGCCAGAGGAGAAGAGTGCCGTAGCGCCGGGATCATTGTCCGAGGTCAGGATCTTGCGCGGTGAGATGCGAGAGGCGAGCTCGCAACGGGCTGTGTACGAAGCGCCTAGGATTTGACGGCCGGTGACGTTCGAGAGCGGGGCGTCGAGGATGTCGTCCACGAGCTGGCCGACGACGAAGCCCTCCTCGATAGGCGCAATGTTGCGGGTGCCCGAATGGCCGGCGGGGCGGGGCGTCTTCGGCGGGTAGATGATACGGCCGGTCTGAGGTGGGCGAGGGCCGGGAGCGGGCGTCGCAGCGGGGATCTGGGCCGCAGCAGGAGGCGCAGACGGCGCAGTCTCAGGCGGAGCAGGCCTGCGGAGCAGTGTGGGCGGTGGCGAGGAGTCGCGTTCAGGTGTTGGGTCGCGGATAGGCACGGGTGCTGGGCGGTTGCGGAGGTCATCATTGGCGCGGCCTTCGTGCTGCTCGTCGGCGAAGCGGACGGGTCCTTTGCCCTTGTTCGTACGTGCGGAGACGCGCGTCTTCTCGGCGCTGTCGAGGACCTGGGCGTTGCGACGGCGAAGTTCGGCCTCGAAAGCCGGGATCAGCGGGTCGCCCTCGACGCAGAGCGCTAGGCGCTCGCGGAGGAAGCCGCGGACGGGGTCGCAGTCTTCAAGGTCGTCTTCGATGGCTGCAAAGGAGGAGCTGGGTGCTGGAGCGGGCGACATGGGAGCAGAGATCGTGAAGAAGTTTGACGCGAGATGGGGTGGCTGGTCACGAGGAGTCGACGCCGTCTGGCCCTTGTTGCGGCTATGCCAATCATCAACACGCGCCTGCATCGTGATGCCGGGCGCGGAACGGCTAGACGGAATGTACGCACCGCTGGGTAGAACCAGCTTTCCATCCCCGTTGCGCGTAACCTTGCCCTGCTTGATGTAGTCGAAGACAATCTGGCAGTCGCGGATGAAGTGGGGGCCGCCGCAGAAGAGACAGGCAAGGTCAGACCCGTGTGAGTGCGAAGTCGATTGCGGGCTATTCGACGCAGTGCCGCCGTGAGATCGCGCGCTGGCCGCAGCGCCAAAGGTCGAGATGAACGTCGTGAGAAGAGACTCTACCGAGGACATACGCGCGTCGACGGCGGACTGAACGGCGGATGCGATATCTTCTTGCTTAAGCGTCGCGGGCGGGGCCGAAGTGAAGAGCGTGGTGGGTCCGCGATGGCCGGCAAGAATAGCGTCGGCCTCCTTGAAGACAGTAGCACGCGGATAGGCTAGCTCAAAGTTGTGCGTGGGGAGCGCGGTCTGCATGCATCGGAGGAGACGGTCGCGGAAATCGCCGGTGAACGCGCGGAGGTAAAGGTCGTTTGCGTCGTTGTCGGAGAGAAGCGCGCCGGCGTGCTTCTTTCGAAGGTCGTCCGCAAGGACTTTGAAGCGGCGGTTGTACTCGCCGAGCTCGATGCGCGTCCTGATCGGGGCTGAAGCGCGAGCGGAGACGAGGGCCTCGATGTCGGCGCGCGTTGCTTGACCTTCGAGAGCAGTACCAGGGTAAAGAGCCGTTATCTCGGCCTTGAAGTCGGCATAGGATTTGGTGGCGTCGGTGTAAGAGTCGGTCGAGCGCCAGACGCGCGCTTCGTCGTATGGCAGGTAGCGGATGGCAAGGTCTACCTTTTGACGCTCGTCGGTGACACCGTGCTCGGTGAAGAGGCGCTCGAGTTCTTCGAGATAGCCGGGGAGGTCGAAGGCGGACTTGAAGACGGGGGCGCTGCGGTCGCCGCGTGCGGGCATCGGAGTTGGGACGGCGGCCATCGTCGGACTCGGAGGCGGCGGAGTGAGCGGTAAGAGAGGCAGCGGGGGCGACGACGAGGGGAACGGCGGATAGTTGAACGGCGCGTTTGGGCTGTGGGGATGTGCGCTAGCAGAAGCGGCGTCGGCGAATTCGGAGTCGAGGGATCGACGGTTACGCGTGAAGCGTCCGCGGGAGTCTCGTGGTTGTGATGTAGAGTACACTCGCGAAGAGCGGGGAGGCAGCTTGATTGCTCTGTGACCCTCGCGGTGGGCTCCAGTTGTAGTGCGAAGGTAGGGCTAGGCCTATCAAATGCAAGATAGATGCGAGGGCCGAGGCAAGATCAGAGGCTGCCGAGGCGGTAGGTAAAAGGATGTAGTATGGACGTGATATAGGAACGACAAGGCGGGTTCGGGATCGCTTCGAGAGAGCTACTGAGTTGCGAGCGGGGTGGGTATGCGTCGAGACTACTGGCTAAGATCGGACGATATCGAATGTTACAGTAATTCCCTTCCTTTCGAGACTACGTACTTTGGGCCTCTTATACCCTCCAGTCCTTCCGCTCCCGTCCAATCCTCGTCCTCCGATCGTTTGGCGGATGCCGGTCCTGAGGACGCGCCAATGCGCGCACGCCTCGTAAGCCGTCGAATAGTCACAGAAGGGCGCAGAACGTCGTCGGGGTGGTGATGCTGGCCGCCGGTTGTCCGATACTGCAGTGATCGAGCCGGGATCGCGTTTTGCTTGATGTCCGAGCCCAAGCCGGGCTGGCGGCGAGGGGGTTCCGCGTGCGCTGGCCGTGCCTTGTCGTTGTGGGCGGATGGTAT